>NC_044913.1:21236823-21467132 GCF_001633185.2 Quercus lobata | reverse complement strand
TTTACTTGAAAAGTTGAAAGCATGCAACTCAGAGGACATGGTAGTTTGCATGTTAAAACCAAAAAAAGATACAGAAAACATCCTATATTCCTACATTATCATACGAAAAGAAGGATTTGGCTGTTTCACCTTTTCAAAATGATGAAACTAGCCAAAAACACAAATATCACTATACCTTATTAAATTATTTTCAGCAAATAAAAGTGGACTCCTCCATACACGTCCAAACAAATGCAAGACACAGGTGATAGTGTTGCAACAAACCAGTCCTCGGTAGGGAGACTTGTTCAATAAAACATCAAGAAACAATAGATAACATAAAAAGGATCAACTACCTGAGAATCACGTGGGTCAATTTTGGTAGCCTTCCTCATAAATTCCTGGGCCTTCTCAGTCTGGCCAAGCTGAACGTATATGTGCCCAAGAGCCTATAGCATGAGAGAAACATCAATTCAACATGAACCATAAGGATAAAGTTGGAGGGCTAAAAACAGATTTCTGATTGGTTTGGACATTGCATGTCAAATGATCTTTAAAGACATTTGCAGAAAAATGATTTGTTTTCTTGCAATTTTCTTGCCTGAAGAAAAATAAAATGAAAAAACTAATATATTCTAGTAAGATGAGGTAGTGGCACCGGCAGCTGGTTTTGGCAAGGTTGCCAGCAAGAGCAATTGCAAGAACATAGAAGATGTGGAAATTATTTTCACTCAGGTTACATTCACAAAACAATCAAGCCTAAAAATCATGAAATAACACTTTCAATTGACTAACTCACTTTCAATGTCTCACAATTATCAGGGTAAATCTCCAAAACCTTATCGAAGTTTGACTGTGCACTTCTCAAATCCCCCAACTTCAACTGTACTTGTCCCAAACCTGTCATCAATTTTCCAGCATATGAACAAGAAGCGATAGATCAAAAGAAAATAAATATGAAGACCAATTATAACAATTCTGCAAAAAGTGCATCCACTTGGATACAGTGTTGAACAATATAGTAGTCACCGCATTATGCATGTTGAAAAGTGGTAATAAAACCCAAATCCATTTGAACTATTAAATATGAATCCCATATGATTTTATGAACACAATTAAGCATGCTTCAAGTTACAAATACATCAGGCATTTATCTGTTACATAAAATAGCAATAATCAAGTCAACTCAACTCAATTAAGCCTTAATTCCTACTAATTGGAGTTGGCTGGGGCCTGGGGTATCCTTCTTTGCAATCTACCATATCCAAGGCATATAAGCAAAATATTATATGATCATATTGTTCCCCAAGTCCATATAAGTAAAAAAAAAAAAAAAAATCAAAAAATTATGATAATTTTTGGTGTCCTATTAACCCTTTTCACACCTCCAATGCACAAAAGTTAATACAATGCATTATAGCCCCCAAATAAACCAATCATGATTGTGGTAAAGATGAATGATTAAAAATTAAAGCATAATAATATTATGCCAACATATCAAAAATGCCTATAAACAGATTAAAACCATAATGATATGACAATGGCACGTGGTTACTGACCATAATAAGGAAATATAAATTCATATGGCTTATTGATTTCCTTGACAGATGCCATGTAGTACAGCCCAGCTTTTTCATAGTCCCCCTAAAGTTAAGATGCAGAACATTAATATTATTAGTAGTCAGAAAGACCATAGACTGCAAAACAAGCTTTTAAACAAAGGAGTTAACTTCAGATGTATGCCTAACAAAGGGAAAGAGGGGAAAGAATGAAAGTCAAGGGAAGAGAGAGAGGTGCTTTTGGTAGTCAAAGTAAGTCACTTATCATAATACATGATGGATAAGGGTGGTTGAATACAAAAAGGAGACAAAGATTCACTTGAACAGGCAAAACAGTCTTATTTCCCCCTCCTTCCACCTTTTTTTAGCAAGTAAAAAGTTTGCACACCTCATTAAAATGGTATTAAGGAAAAGGGTATTGTTTCCAACCTTGCTATGGTAAGATCGTGCTAAATTGTAGTAAGAATGTGCCTTTGTTGGTCCATGATTGGTAACAGCAAGAGCAGTTTCAGTCAGTTGCTCAACTAAAAAATGTTGACCAGTAAAGAAGAACTGATTTGCTAGATAATTAAGCGCCATTTCTCAATATTCTTCATCTCCTTCCCATTATACAGCAGCTGCTGTTGCTGAAGAGGCACACTTGTCTGCCCACATACAAAGCCAAATCAAATTTAACGTTCATAAATCCATACTCAAATTTAACTTTCCAATCCTAATTAATACCCCGTTTCGTTCCTCAGACAACTAAGAACCAACTGACCCCAAATACATATAAAAAATTTAAATTTCACAATCGAAGTTTACAATCCAATAGTATCAAACTCAAATTGAGCAAAAAATATTGATGACGCAGAAGGAAAAACAAAGAATCATTGATGCAACAAGTTTGTCGCTACTGCTGAAACAGAACAAAATATTGCTAGAAACTCACCAGTGAAGAAAATAAATCATAGAAATCAAGAATGGATTACAAACAATCCAATCATTTTTATTTTTATTTTCACATATAATTTTATGCCAACTGCTACTGATTGGCATGGCATTTTCAGATAATAATCCAATTTTCAAAATCATCTCCAAATAGGCTCTAGCTCAAGAACACCATGAGGGTGCGGTAGTGCAAATAATATTAGAACCAACCTATTACCCAAGGAGTTAAGTTTCCAGACTTTATCTGATTCCAGACTTCTTCTTAACAGGAAAACCATATTTACATGCTTCAAACCCCAATTTGAAATGCAAAGAATAACTTTGAAGAAGAAGACCACAGTTTTACCTGAAACAACTGAGCCATAAGATTAGAATCACTTCGAATATGCTGCTGGAAAGCTCCAGGGTTCACAGCAGACCCATCTGGATTGAAGCTAAAATTATTGGTAGGTGCACTGAAATAATTTCAAATAATAAGAGTCAGAAAAAAGCTTTAGATTCCTGTTTAGTACCTAACAATTATTGAGATAAAATTACAAAAGTTATCTTAGTGTGCTTCATCTTGAGGAATAATATTTCCTTTTACCTGGGATCTAAAATGTGCATAGGGAATAAGCGTTTTTTTAAGGACGTAAACCCCAATATCCTCATATTGAACAAGAAGCATGAAAAAAATTGTTACAAAAAACATTTTTAAAAAAAATATTAAAAAACTAGGCAGGGATTTTGTGACAATAAAGTGACACACGTTTGACTATATCATAAGACAAGCCTATTTACATCTAACCTTTAGCTCCTTTATAGTAATATAAAGCATTAATAAATATTAGAAAGTAATAATAATAAAAAAAAACAGCCCACAGTTATTGAAGTAAATGTAGTATTTGCTACCTCATCATCAAAAGAAGGTTCCATGCAGGCCATTTGGGGCCAGCAATTACCATCAGCTCCTAAAGCACCAAACTCACCTCTGCTTATAACTGCCTAGACAAATGAAAAGGAAATCAGAGTTCATTGCATTTTAGAAGCAAAACCTGGATTTAGAAAAAAAAGCCACGCATAAATTATACCATCCAGACATAGGAAGCAAATGATCTACCAAACTTAAGCAGTCAAAGGAGTGAAAATATTTTGTTCATAGATGTAAATAGTTAATAAGTACATATTAAAAGTATTTGGGATAAAAAAGAAACATTAAAGGTACAACAAAGTAAACAACTCATGCAGGCCACTAACTTTTGCATAAGGATCCAATAGAATCCGAGAAGAATCATAGTAAAGCCCTTTGTCTGGGGAGAATTTTCCATCAAATTTGTAGCCATAAAGCATGTGTTTGAAGTCTCCTTTCAGGAATACATGCCAGACATCGCCTGTCATATTTGTCAATGGATCAAGTGAGATTTGCTCAGCCACTTTATTCTTCAGAGGTAAATGGCTAAAATTAGTTATACATGCACCACAAACTATGAGACTTAAAGACTCATAAGTTTGATCAATGACTCTTAAAAACAGTATTGTCGTTTCAAGAAGCTAATCTTTTAAGCCTCAAAACTCATGAAATATCTCTGCTAATTACGACATGCAACAACTCCTTGGTATAAGAATAAGAAGGCCATAAAAACTATCGGTTTCCAAGATATACAACAATTCACATATTTCGTAAAGTAGCATATACATCCATGACGGTCCAATGAAATTCATAGATATGGGAAGAAGTCCTGTCAAATAGATATTTTTTTCTTTTGACCACCTCTTGAGCTTTTAGTTCCTATAGTAACGTGAGTATTGTTATTGTAATTTAGGATTAGGAAATGTACAGATAAGGCCTACTTTTTTTGCCTCAAAAGGATCAATGAGTCCTAATCTATTTCTTTGAGGAATAATATGTCCTAAACTTTCTTTCCAAATAAGTTCAACCACCTATAATTAAAAGTAGAGTCGATAAGGGTTGCAAGACTTGATGGTTGAGAAGAGCAAGAGCTTTCAATATCTTTGAGCAATAATTCATAAGAGTTGAGAAATTAAAGAGAATATGAATCATAGGATAAGAGGCGAGTGGATGAAGTGGAGAGGCAAATCAGGAGTATAATGTGATCATAGAGTATCTATGTAGTTAGAAGAGAAAATTTTATAAGATTGATATGCTAAATGTACCTCGAAGATAACAGCAACAAGAATTGTATCATTCACAAACACATGAATATCTACCTCCAGCTAATGTCCCAACTGTACCTTTCACCTAGTTCAAATAATGTACATTAAATCATTTTGGCCACAAAAATAATTTTATGAACTTTTCAACACCAGCTTGAAATGTCCAGTTAAAGGAATAAGGTATCATTTGAGTTACCTTTTTTGAACCTTACGCTTTCTCGTATAATAAGGAGGAGGTCTTGCATGTCCTTCATCAGATGCCTCCGGCCCAGCGTTGTGTCCATGTTTGTGCCCCCCTGTCCCACAAGGAGGTGCCTTAGATATGCGTTTTGGCCGACCTTCTGCCGCTGCAGCTAACCCAACAGGCTGCTCAGGCTGAACATGGGGTGGGCCAGTGGATGTACTGTGGGAATGTGGGTCCTGTTGCAAGTCAGGAGGGGTTTGATCAAGACCCAGGTCAAATGATGGAATAGGTGATAGCTCAGGAAATGACCGTGGGGTGGGTGGACGAATGTCAGACCCAGGACAGGCATGTGGAGTGGGTGGAGGGATGGTGGGACTAGGGGACTCATGTGGGGTGGGTGGAGGGATGGTGGGACTAGGGGACTCATGTGGAGTGGCTAAAGGGATGGTAGGGGTAGGGGATGGATGTGAGGTGGGTGAAGGGATGGTGGGGCTAACGGATGGATGTGGGGTGGGTGAAGGGATGGTGGGGCTAAGGGATGGATGTGCGGTGGATGGAGAGGGATCGAGGGTAGGGACAACCTGAGGGGTAGCAACAGGCGGACGAGAGCAACGTCCGGCAGGAGCTGTGCTCGTGCTCGGGCTCTCAGTAGTGCTTGGCCTCTAAGTAGGCGCTGCCGCAGGAGTAGCTGCCTCCTCGTTCGGGGCCTCAGGTTCCCGAGGTCGTACACGGCCAATCTCATGCACTGCCTCCAGCACATTAATAATGTCATTGTGCTCCTCCGTGCCCACTAGGTGACGGCGCATCATACGGACATATCCTTCAATCTGCACATGGAAAAACCAAGTATATTAATAATGCAATATCAAAATGAAGAAAGCCAATCAATAGTATAATTTCAGGTTGGTTCCAAATTGATACGGCAACTAATAATTGGAAATTATAGGGACACCAAGTGTTACATTGGACTAAATTGAAATTAACTTTTGTATTAAAGATGTAGTTAGCGGATATCATCTTCTGAAAAATGCAAATTGCCAATGCCAAATGAGGAAAAAAATTAAAAATAATTAAAATGGAAAGATGAATGTATACCATAACTCTAAAGGCTGAAATACGAGATATGACCTTAGAGCATTCCAAATTAGATTTGTATATTCCCAAAGTTCTCTATAAGGTAAATCAACTTCGATTGTCTATAAGCAATCTTAAGCAGACAACAATTTAAAAGGGAGGTTTGATGGTAAGCAAACATTGGACCACATAAAAAGAGTTCTCTAAACAGTGGTAAACTAAGTAACAAGTACGGTAAAATGTAGAAGACATGGAGAAGTTACCATTAGAATGAATCTAGCACCAGGGATATCGATAAACCTTCGAGTTATCCTTGTGAACCAATCGAAGTACTCGTGCTGTAGAGGCATATCACCAAGCACTGCTTCACAACGCCGTTGAAGGCGATGACCCCAGTCCGTGAGATGCATAGCATGTCTCCGCATCCAATCAACACCCATCTTCCCCCTCAAATCAATTGCATGAAGCACCGGGTCCGTGTTAACATTGCGGGGAATTTCTTGGATCATCCCAAATTGCCGAACGACACGATCCGGTGTATGTTTCTCTACTAGATGGAAACATACAAGCGGCACGATTGCCGTCCACACTGCCCTCCCTGCAACGCACCACGGCGGAAGGTTCTCGTATTCATCTTCATACGGCTGCCACACCACCTACAACAGCCCAACAACAAATATGCAACACATTAGGCAACTATCTTTCTATTTAAAAGTTCAGCAAATAAATATATCTTGTTCTTGAACATGTTGAACAAAGCATTTTCATACCTGGTTTGGCAACATTAAAGCTATTTGCTCCCGATACCTGTCCCTGAAGACCTGGGCGGGCCTATTTTTCTTGTTTGGAACCCACACCCACCTACAATCAAGAACAGGGAATCAATATCTACAACTTCCCAAGTAAGATAATATTATGATTAAAACTATAATGTAATCAAGTATAACTACTAATAGAATCTTATAGAAATTGCCTCAATTAATAATATCACTAGAATGAAAAAAGTCCTTATAAAAACAAAGCACATACAAGCCATATGACAATGACAAAATTAGAGTATATTAACGTAATCATATATATTGAAACTCTGTTTAACATTTTTAAATGTTGACATAAATGATTCGTACAACCCTTTTAAATAAAAATAAAAAATTTATATTTTAAATTACATGATTGTAAGCTTAGGTAATGATCACATATTGTAAATGAAGTTACTAAGGTACAGACTTACTTAAGGGACAGTGGACCACGCACTGGAGGACCATAAGCACCCACTGGTGGGCCACGCTCCACTGCCGGGCACAAAAAGGGGAATCTGGCCCACGCCCAATACTGGACCAACAATAAACACCCACCAATCTGACTAGCTTTCTTATCGCTTGCCCTGCATAATTGTCGGTACAACCATGCAAGGCAAGCACTTCCCCAACTATACCTTCGTGGGTTGCGAAGGTCTTCCAACTGCTGCACCCACATTAGATGCACCCTATCACCGGATTTGTCCATGAAGATTGTGTCCCCCAATAGCGCTAGGATGTAGCATCGTGCGTACCTATGCACTTCATCGTCTTCAGCATTAGGCGGCAGTGGATGGGCAACTTGCTCCAAAAGCCGTTTGATGAGAATCCTTTGGCCAGCACATTCCAGATGGTCTTCATTGGTAGGTCGAAAGCCAAGGTACTCATCACACACATTCTCCCATTCTTTTTGTGTGCTCCCTGTTACAGCGTCACCATCAACAGGAAGTCCAAGAAGAACCTCCACATCCTGCAGTGTGATGGTGACCTCACCATGCGGCATGTGGAATGTGTGAGTCTCGGGCCGCCATCGCTCCACTAAGGCCATTATCAGGCCATGATCAATCTCTCTACCCGGAGTCCTGAGAAGTCCCTCCAAACCAAGTGCCTTAATGATATCAATGACTCGATCGTCCACCATTGGCTCTCGATTCGAGAACTCTTCACTACGGGCACGACATTTAAGGGACCCTGGATCCTGCACAAAACGATGCATGGATTAACATATGACAACAAGTTGAGTGCAATAGAAGTTGTTTATAGTATTTATAACACCCACCATGGACTAACATGTGGGGTGGATTAACATACAACTTATAAACATACAACTTATTATTAATTTCTAAAAGCTAGTTAATGACTTGATGCTAACTAAGAAAATTACACTTTAAAGATATTTAGGTCATAAAATCTCTTATTGGCATCAATGTTAAACATTCGTTTTTACCGTTGACTTTACAAAATGCGATGCATGAATCAACCATCAATAGATTCTAACAATATGTTAACACAATAATACAAGAGGGATTTAGAATAAGGACTATTGCACCATGCAATTACCACACTAAGTGAAATATAAAAGTTGATGGGATTTTATATTAAAAAAAATAATATAAAATAACTTTTTTACCATATTATCTTATACATCTCATATGGGTAATGGGTGTGGTAATTTCATGGTGTAAGCCCTAGCTACTAAACCGGATTTCAATGCATACAGGAGGTTTGTTGTTTAGATTTATATGACTATGTCCACGAAGGTACTTATGTTTTTTTCTACTCTTTTTTTTTTTTTTTAATCTATATATTTCGAATCCAAAGCATCCTCTCTTTTTTTTCTCGGTCCATTTCTCTGAACTTTAATACAGTTGCAACTTACTACTGCCTAAGGCATTATACATTCAATTTTTCGAAGTCTTTTGAGATATAGGGCAGGCAAGCAAGCAAGCATGTATTTAGATTCAAATTGTTCATCGAGGATTGAGCAAGATTTTCTAAACCACATTAATTTAGCAGATGACATTCAGAACTGCATTACAATATTTTCATTTTTCTCATTAACCATGGTTTTAAAAGACCAAAGATTAAATGAAAACGACAGTCACTTAGCCCCTACGATACCAATTTTTATTTTATGTGATCAAAATATATCACAATTCCTTCACATGAGAACGGATCCGGGTAAAATCCATTCCCAGGTGGAGTGATATATCTCAATGATACTAAATACCTTCTATCATACGGTTATCAGCCTCAAGATCCACCATTGTATAAAATCTGAAAAAATTGTACATCATGGGTTTGTTGTGAAAATTGATTGTTCAAATTTCTGCAGGAATTTTCCTGCATAATTTCTGCTAAAATGCTTGACAGAAAATTTTATTTTGAATCCAAAGTGTTTGATAAAATGCTTGACAGAAAATTTCTAATTTTTATTTGGTTGTATGATGTAGCAGCCTATATAATTGACATGAGTGAAACAAATTAAATTAGCTACGGGGAAGAAAGTTGTTATTATTTTTACGTGAATAATTTTCTTTTACCTATTGAGGGGTTAAGTATTATTTGGTTGCAAAGTTTTAAATTAATCACCATAATCTACACATATTCTATGTCCTACTAAATGGTAGAAACTCAATTGTTAAAAATAAGCACAAAAAAAGAAACAATAGAATAGTAAAGGTACAAATTAAGAACTAAGTGGGCAGAAAAAATTATGTGGTGTCTCCATTATTTGAAGGTTAGCCTAGAATCTATATAAATAAAAAATTGTTAAATATATTATACGGGTACACCTTTGTTAAAAAATTGTTAAATATGTTGAATCATGTCTACCTCAACCATCATTGAAACTACTTGCTTTATTTATTTATTTATTGGTCAAGTATCATGTACAACTGTCCGCAAGAGCCTTGACAATATCAAAGTGTGTTTGTTGCTTCGCCTAGACATGAATGCAACCTTAGCACTGCTATAGTTAAAATATTATTGAAGATGCTTCATAAGATCAATGCCTTAGTTAGACATTTCGTATGACAAGGGATAGGTTGAAGGAGCTTGATATGCATAATGTATGCTTGCAATTAATTGGTTTACAATCAATTCATGGTTTGCAACAAAATATGCCTACATTCTCCGAAGTTTCTACTATAATTGTAGGTGATTTTAGCAATGAAAATATCCACCATTTATGCTATAATATATGTACAAAAATTTCAAAAACCATTTTACATAAAAGCTTATAGCATTATCCGCGCAACGCGCGGGCAACCTTCTAGTTAAAATACAAATAACCTATTTTCGACTAAAACAAATATTTTTAAATTTTAAATTCATTTAATTAAAACCAAACTAAAGTCCAGGTTCAAAAAACGAAATTCACCACACACAAAAAAAAGTGAAATCTTTAGTGGTGTGTTTTACCTGCCCATTCCAAATGGCTTCTGATCGATGGTTGGGCTGCAACGTCAACACTGACCTGTCAATGGGGCCAGGCTGCGCATGGTTAATCTGTCCAGCATTTGCAGCAGCCATACTGCACAAAAATGATAAGCAATTACCACATACTAGACATTATTGAAAACAAAACAAAAACAACCTAAAAAATATTGTCAATAATAATACATAATGAAACAAGGTATGCATTTGATGTTACATCTAACTTTTTCTTTTATATAGGTTATTTGAACAAACCTCTAACAAAACCACAAAATACAAATAATTATTACTTTCAAGTTGCATCCATCTAATAGGTCAAAAATAGAGCACAAAGGAACAATCTCTGTCCCAAAGCTTTAATTAAGCAACTTGTTGTTGTGTATGTATTGCATGGTTTGCAGAGTGCATATGAGAGAGAGAGAGAGAGAGAGAGAGAGTGTTCAATAATTTGAATAACTGATTATTGACAATTATATGGCATTAGATTTTTTATTTATTACAATATGCAAAATACGAGAAATAATTTTAAAAAAGAATTCAATATGCAAAATAATTTAGTTTAGTTATCTAAAAGAATTCAATATTCAAAATGCTAAAGCAATATTTACGTTTGAAAGAATAAGGAATAACATTGAATGCACCACCTCCTTGGAAATTTGCAACTGTAACTACCTGCATGTTTATGCTTTTATGTTTGAAAGTTTAACTAAAAAGCTAGGCAGTAACTAAAATGCCGTTCTGCCAAGGCTTGTCATGGACATTTATAATTCATTCACTAAAAAGTGGTAGGGCACAACATGGAATAAAGGGAAACAAAAAGAAATTAAGAAATAAAAAAGAAGGCGGCATTTCTAAAAGACGATATTATTGCAAAGAAAGTATTATAATAAATTGACAATTGAAAATATGTATCTTTGTTTCATTTCCTAGGGGAAAGAATCCCATGTGCATGTTGCCATGTTGTTAGATATAGGAACAGGTTGTTTCAACCGGAAGTGATCTAACTAAACTATATCTACAATAATCTATGCAATTAGTTCTGTGTGAAACTATTAGCACATGCTGAAAAGACCAAAGGGGGGGAATCAAACTTTTTCAAATGGGATTTTAATAATGACATTGTACAAGACAGATACCACATATAAAAAATATATGTGGTGGGAGGCAGAAAAGACTTAATGACAAGGCCAAGGGTATTGATGGGAAAGCTCTGTAAGGGTATTGATGCAGGAATAAGATAGGTTTTTTAAGGCTGCACTATTTATTTGCGTTTTGATGGGAAGGCTCCCTCAACCAAAAAAAGAATCTGATACAAGGAAATAAACTTTGTTCTTATGACTTAATTTATGTTTCCAAAATAATTTACGTTTCCATCTAAAAATGGAGAAAGTAATATTTTCCTCAAAACAATCTAATTTTGGTCAAGTGATGGTTCCAATAACGACTGCTGTATTAGATATTAGGAATTTAGGGGACATGTATTCCTAGTCACTTCTCATAATAAGACTTAAAAAAGAGAGTCAAACTTGGCCAATGTATGCTTCCTATATAGGAATTGGTGACTTTTTTTTTGGATGAAATTTCAAATTGAGCTCAAGTTTTGGGCTTTTGAATAGTGGTCTAGCTAAGTACATATCTTCTATGGATTTATATTTTTGGATATTAATAGGTTCCATGTTGTTAGTCCCCAATTAATAGGTAAGGAAGTAGAATCACTGGACTAATGGGCTTTGTTAATCTTTGTTTTTTTTCAGATTGATCCACGCCATCGTTATGGACACAATTTACACTTCTACTATGATGTCTGCTCTGATAGCAAGAGCACCCAACCTTTCTTCTACTGGTACTCATGAAAATTAACTTTTTCTTTCTTGGTATAATTGCTTTTGATTTAGCCTTATCCTTCTTTATCACTGATTTCTAACTTTATTTTTCTCCTCCTCTGAAACTGAAGGTTGGATGTTGGTGATGGTAAAGACCTAAATCTTGAAAGGTGCCTAAGGACTGTTCTACAACGTCAATGCATCGCGTATCTTGGACCAGTAAGTATTACTAATCATACCATCTGTTACTGCATTCCAATAATACACCCCCTCTCCATTTTAAATGTGTTTATTTCATGGTTTAGATTAAATATTACAAATTTAAGTGTATCCACTGCAACATCATTTAAAATTTTAAGTAACATGGCTCTTTATACATTAGATCCAAAAAATAATATCTTAACTGTGAAATGGACCCCCTCCAATCTTGTTTCTTCATCAAATTTGTTGTGTTCAATTTACATGCACACACTCCCATAAGCATCTTTGCAACCTAGATAAGTGCCTACATAGATAACTAAGTGGCTTCTTATGAATGTGGATAAGTGCATATATTTCACTATTTCACTGTTATAACTTTACATTCTCTGTCGTTTGGTATTACAGAAAGAGAGGGAAGCATATGAAGTAATTGTAGAGAGTGGAAAGCTTTTATACAGGCAAACAGGGATGCTTATTAACACAGTTGAGGGTTCTAAGTGGATTTTTGTGCTCAGCACATCAAGGGCTTTGTATGTGGGTCAGAAGAAGAAAGGTGTTTTTCAACACTCAAGTTTTCTATCGGGAGGTGCTACATCAGCAGCAGGGAGATTAGTTGCCCATGATGGGGTTCTTGAGGTACTATCTATAACATAGCATAGACACAATTATTGATTTTTCATCATGTTGCAGTTCAATTTCTAAGCCAAATGCATCTCTCTCTCTCTCTCTCACACACGCACACACACGAACACACCAGCATCTTATATATTGGTCTATCAAACAGAAATTTGGATTTTTAAGTGCTTTGCTTATTAATTTGTCTTATTTCATTTCTAAGTGTTTATCTGCACAGCAGTACATTCTACATTTCTTATGGTCTTTCTAAAACCTACCAAAGATGAATCTGAAGCATCTGTGTTATCTGCAATCAAATACCCAAATTCATCCCCTTCAAAGCCACACCACATGTCATGCCATTTTTTTGTCCTCCTTCATCACAATAATATACTCAAACAAAAAATAAATAAAAAATACTGATGTTATCTAAAATTCATCCCCGAAATTTGTCTTAATTCGAACATAAAATTCGAATCTAAAAAAGTAAGTAACTGAGAAATGGCATACTTGAAAAATGGGAAGGAATTGAAGCAACAATCTGGGAATGAAGAAGAATGCTTCTTATACAAAAAAAAAAAAAAAAAAAAAAAAAAAAAAAAAAAAAAAACAAACAAACAAGAGAGTGACTGAGACTGCACCTTTTGTTTCAGATACCGCGTAGGTGAGCGACAGAGTGACTGAGACTGGGTCGGTGAGTGGGTTGGGGCCGGCGTCGGCGACGGTGACGCTGAGAGAGTGAGAGGAGGAGAGGGTGAGCGAGAGTGTCGATCGGTTTGCTGAGAGCGTGAGTGAGGCGTTTGACTGATGAGGGAGAGTGAGTGGGTGGGTGGGTGACTGGGTTGGGGCTGCCGTCGGCGACGGTGACGCTGAGAGAGTGAGAGAAGGAGAGGGTGAGTGAGGGTGAGCGAGAGTGTCCGTCTGTAGAGGCGTTTGACTGATGAGGGAGAGTGAGTGGGTGGGTGACTGAGAGAGAGCGTTAAATTCAAATATATCCTATTAGAAATCGACCTTCACACACTCGGTTTCCACATGGAAATCGACCTTCACACACTCGGTTTCCACATGGAAATCGACTTTCTGATGGTCGATTTTCAGATGGCTGCCACCTGGCAGTACGCCACATCAGATCGTCACGGACAACCAAAACCGACTCTATGAGAGTCGATTTACAAAGCCCAAAATCGACTGTCATAAACTCGAGATGTTACTAACCCAATTAGTTTCAAAACCGGACCTATTAACTAGATAGTTGGGAAATTAGGCCTATTTTCCAATTTCGTTCCCTCTTCTACTAACATGAAAAATTGATGATTTTTGGTTTAAGTTATATTGGAAAAAAGTTATCTAAATCATTTTCTAAGCAACAATCACATGAAAAATAATAATTAAAAATCGTTTTCTCCAAGTAAATATTTTCCACCAACACGCATTAAAGGTGGAAAATTTGCGATTTTTTTCAATATGAAAAAGCGAACATTTTGTCACTTGACGGTAGGCATTGGGGCCTAGCCTAAAAATGTCTAACCTGAATTGCAATTAAATCTTAAATATCTCTTTTAGAAGTACTAAAAAATTTCAATTAGTTGAATTATAATTTTTTTTTTTTTTTGGCAAATATGTCACATCTTAGTTCTTAAAAAGAGTGAAAATTTGTTTCTATAAAAAGAAAAAGTGAACAATCTAAAGGACTTGGTATTTACTGCTCTCATAAAGATAATCGTCAATGAAAGAGATATCAACTGCTCTAAATGAAGATAATTCTCACTAAGAGAGATGAGATCCTAGGCTTCAACACAAGACTTTACGAATGCCGACAAGTAATATGAGCATCCCAACACATTATTGGATTCATCATGACCAAAAAAAAAAAAAATCATAGAGCTATATATGTTAGACTAGATATGTGACAACTAGATCCCTTATCTTTAAATTCATATTATATTTGACCCCTCTTCAAACTTGAAGCTCATATTTTTAATTTATTAATAATAAATATTTTATGTATTTGATATATAGATATATATTGTGTGGGCGTCATCATCCACATATGTTTAAGATCGGATGGAGGAGATAGCTCCCAATTTAGGGCCATCAGAACTATAAACCCAATGGACCACATAATTAATTTCACTAGTTATAGAATGCCTGTTTTTTATCTTTATTTTAATGTATTTATTTATGATATTTCTTCTTCTTAATGGAATACCTAATTTGATAGCAACGTGGATAGATAGAGTTGTCAAAGTTATATTGAAAGTGGTTGAGGTCATGTACCCAATCCCAATCATATTTCCGAGATTCTTGAACCCCATATGGTCCAGGATCCTCGAGTCAATGGATGACATAAACGAGATACTAATACCAATAAATTTCATTTTATTCAATTATCATGGGAAATTTTAGAATTTTTCACATAACCGAAACTCTAAAACATGACAAAATTAATAAAAAAATCCATTGATCATTTACTCAATTATATATCAAATTTTATTTGATTAAATCGAACCATTTATATTTTGTATAATGATTGTATATACCATCCCTCTCAATAACCTCTCTCTAAAAAACCATTTTTTTAAAAGACAAATTAGGATTTTAACTTATAAGTTAAAACACTAATCAACATTTAAGTATGAATGATGAGAATTTTATTATGGAGCTAAACGAAAATATATTCAGTTCAGAAGACTCTAATCAAGTAGATGCGGATGGATCACATGGTCTTTTTTTAATAATCGGATCTAAATAAACTAGTTGGCTCATCGTGAGCCATGCATGCACTAGACTCTAGACATAAAAACATAATTAGGATCATTAATTTTAAAGATAATTTTTCAACTAATTAATTAAGTTTTTGATCATTCCTAACCAAATTAAAGAGGAAGGGATAAGAAAGACCGAACATTTTTGGTACTGCGCATTTGATCATACAATTACTTAAAAAGAAAACAACACACGCGCGCGCATGAATGTGATTAATTTAATCACCAAAAGCAGGATTGCTAACATAGAAAAAAGAAAGAAAGGGGGGGGGGCTTACCCCATAGGTGGCGTTGGAGCAAGTTGATTTGCCAGAAGACTTCTCGGCATCGGCGACGGGATCTCCTCCATCTGACGAGCAGCAGCAACACCACAAGTACTGGTATTCGATAGCACAAGGATGCATATAGCAAAGCCCACAGCCACAGCTGATGATGACCAGCCTCCACGTAATAATAAAGATATATAATAAGCAGCCATACCCAAAGATGAAATACAGAAGGAACAAAGAAAAAGAGAGAGATTAATTGGCAGTGGTTAAGATCGAAGAGCTTAATTATGAATTGGATTCATAACAAGAAGTATTTATTTAAAGAAGGAATATTAGATTTGTCCCACCCACACAGCTCAGCTGGACAACGGCTTTCTCAAAGTCATTTG
The DNA here is from genome assembly GCF_001633185.2 of Quercus lobata. Taxonomy (NCBI): domain Eukaryota; kingdom Viridiplantae; phylum Streptophyta; class Magnoliopsida; order Fagales; family Fagaceae; genus Quercus; species Quercus lobata. The sequence goes on along the minus strand of NC_044913.1, from coordinate 21,450,955 downwards.
TTGTTTTATTAATTTTTGCTAATTTTGTTGTTTTATTAATTAGTTTCTGTCGGATAATATATATATTATTAGTTGGGAGATTTAAAATTTGATATATAAATGCCTTGTCTGATTCTGTGTGTCACATATTTCCATATATATGAACTTAAAGAAGTTTGTAGGTTTTTTTTCTTTTAAATGGTTTCATTAGGATTCCATTTGGTTGGAAGAGTGGAAAAGTAGGAGGATAGAAAATTGTGTGAGAGTGAAAAAGTGAGAGGATAAAAAATATTTGGTTTTCCCTCTTGTTTGTTTGGTTGGAGGGGTGGAAAAGTGGGAGGGTAGAAAACTCTTTTGTTTGGTTGGAGAGAAAAAGAGAAGGATGAAAAATGTAATTTATATAAATTGACTATTATACATTTCTTACATAATAGGTAAGAAATAGATTTATTTGTACTTATTAAATAATATAAATTTACCACATCATACATATGAATTTATATTATTATAATGTAAAAATTACAATAGTGTACATATAAATTTAATTGGGCAAAAGATTTTGTAACCAGCAAAAACTTGGTCACCAAAAAAAAAAAACAAAAAAAAAAAAGGAGAGGAGAACCCGGACGTTTCTGTGCTGTTAGAAGGTAAAGTGATAAGAATGAGAAAATGCAAAAGTCATCAAGTCATGAATAAAGTCAAGGGTAGATGAGAGGATATTTGTGTAAGATGCATTTCACAACACTTTTCCCACCCCATTTTCCTCCCAATTTGGGAGGATAAAAAAAGTGGGTCCGAGAGGGAAAACTTTCTCCCCTGTTTTCTGTCTCTCTTATTTTCTTTCCTCAACCAAACAGTGGAGAACAACATTTTTCACCCTATTTTCCTCTCTCTATTTTCCATCAAGTAGAAGTCATTGTTTTATTTTATTTTATTGATGAACATTAGAGTCATAATTGAGTAGTGATGAGAAGGATTTCAATTCTTGGCATATGATTTTGTCACTATCTCTAGGCCATGTTCTATTGCAAACGTGATCATTCATTGTCCTCATCGATCTACTACTATATGGCAGCTGTTTTCTCTTTAACTCAGCATCTTTTCTATTTCAATACACTTCTTTATTTGTCCTCCTTGGAATTACTTGATTGTGATGTTAGTGTTTAAGCTAGCAAGGGTAATAATTGGAGTTTGACCAGATGTTTTTTATTCTTTTTTTTTTTTTTTTTTGGTCATGAATATCGTTGATTCATTTGTTTAGATAAGAGATTTAGAAGGGAAGGGTAAGGAGACAGATTTTAACAAAAAGCAAAGAGGAGTGGGATTTGATGATTTAACGGTGGTGGCTGGGTCCCAGCCCTGCCGACAACAATGAATCTGTTAGCTTGGAATTGCCGGGGGCTTGGAAACCGCTGTGTAGTTGATGAGCTTGGGGAAATTATCCAAGCAAAAGATCCTAGGATTGCGTTTTTGTCTGAAACATGGTCCACTAAGGAACAAATAGAGCGTATTAAATTGAAGTTAAATTTTGATGGTCTATTTATTGTGACTAATGAAGCCAAGGGTGGTGGGTTGGCTTTGATGTGGAAAAATAGTAGCGATGTCTAGGTTGATAGCTTCTCTTCCTATCATATAGATGCTATTATTAAGGGGGGTACAAAGGATGCATGGAGATTAACAGGTTTTTATAGAGAGCTGGAGACGAGTATTTGAAATGAAGGATGGAATATGCTGCATATGTTGGGGTCAAAGCCAAAACTTTCATGGTGTTGTTTCGGGGATTTTAATGAGTTATTACAAGTGGAAGATAAACAGGGTGGTGCACCATGAGCTCATAATCTCATGTAGGCTTTTAGGGATGTTCTTGATCATTGTGGGTTTGTGGACTTAGGCTATTTTGGTCCGGACTATACTTCGCATGGGTGACGTAGGGGTGAGTTGATATGGGAAAGGTTGGATTGAGGGGTTGCCAACTATGAATGGCTTGCTCGGTTCCCTACAGGAAGGATTAGGCACTTGAATAGTTTTACTTCAGACCATGGCCCAATTCTATTATCTTTGAATCCGAACGGGGAGCATCAAAGGTGGAGACAAAAGCATTTCTATTTCGAGGCTATGTGATTAACTAATTTGGAGTGCAATGGTATTATTTCAAGAGCTTGGGCTGTTGATCAAGAGGGTACTCCCATGCATGTGGTATCAAAAAAGCTGAAAAAATGTAAGAAGATGCTTACCGCGTGGAACCGTAACCACTTTGGTAAGGTGCTAAAAAAAATAAAAAAATTTAAAGGAGTGGCTTTGGAGGGCTGAGGCAGATTCGATTGGATCTGGGGATGTTGATTTGGTGAATTGGTTAAAGAAGGAACTTAATGAATTATGTGCACAAGAGGAGAAAATGTGGCATCAGAGGTCTCGAGTACAATGGTTGCAAAGTGGTGATCAGAATACTAAATTTTTCCATGGTGTCTCAACCCAACGAAAGAGAAGGAACTTTATAAAGGGGTTGTGTGATGAGAATGGAACTTGGCAGGAAAATGAGGAGGTGGTTTCAAGTTTGTTGATTGAGTACTATGCTAATTTGTTTACTACTTCCAATCCTCGCAACCTAGAGCAGATTTTGGAAAGGGTTCAACTAGTGGTGACTGAGGAGATGAGGGCTACCTTGGCTAGGCCCTTCAATGCGGAAGAGATGGAATGTGCTATTAAGGATATGGCTCCGTTAAAGGCCCCAAGACTGGATGGGATGCCGCCCTTATTTTATCAAACTTATTGGACTGATATAGGTATGGATGTCTCTCAAGCTGTTCTTTCTTGCTTAAACTCTAGATCCATCTTGAAATCTATTAACCATACTTTTATCACTTTAATTCCAAAAGTCCAAAATACAAAAAGGGTATTTGATTTTAGGCCCATTAGCTTGAGTAATGTGATTTATAAGATTGTCAGTAAGGTTATTGCTAATCGTCTCAAACCTTTACTGGATTCTATTGTCTTTGAAACTCAGAACGCTTTTGTTGCAAATAGGCTTATCACAGATAATATTTTAATTGCTTTTGAATCCTTGCATCATATGAAGAATAATTGTACAGGCAAGCAAGGTTACATGGCTCTTAAGTTAGATATGAGCAAAGCGTATGATAGGGTGAAGTGGGCTTTTTTGGAACAGATCCTTCTGAAATTGGGTTTCCATGAAGATTGGCTAGCTTTGTTAATGGAGTGTATTACGACAGTGTCCTATTCTATTCTTGTTAACGGAAAGCCAAAGGGTCTGTTTAGGCCTTCAAGGGGTTTCAAGCAAGGGGATCCTCTTTCGCCTTATTTCTTTCTTTTTTGTGCTGAAGGCTTAAATGCAATCCTGAAAGAGGCAGCTCAAAGGGAGAAATTCATGGGTTTTCTATTTGCAGGAATGGTCCAAAACTCACCCATCTCTTTTTTGCAGATGATTGTCTTTTGTTTTGCAGAGCATCATTGACTAAGTGTGAAAAAATCCAAGAATTATTGGGTTTCTATGAAGAAATTTCAGGACAAATGATAAACAAGAGTAAAACTACTCTCTTTTTTAGTAAGAATACTGATGCACAGATTATGGAGGAAATAAAGTTGTCTTTACGTGTCCCTGCCATTCAACATTATGAGAAGTATTTGGGGCTGCCATCTTTTGTTGGTAGAGGGAAAAAAGCATGCTTTGCGCAAATAAAGGAGCGGATTTGGGCAAAAATGCAAGGGTGGAAAGAGAAACCTCTGTCTCAGGCTGGAAAGGAGAAACTTCTGTCTCAAGCTGGAAAGGAAGTTATGATAAAAGCAATAGTTGAATCTATACCTACTTATTCCATGAGTGTATTCAAATTGCCTGTTGGTCTATGTAAAGATATTGAAGCAATGATCCGGAAGTTTTGGTGAGGGCAAGGGGAGACAAAAAAAAATCCATTGGGTAAAGTGGAGTGCTCTTTGTTCATCTAAGTCTGGAATAGGTTTTAGAGATATTCAGAATTTTAATAATGCTCTTCTTGCAAAACAGGTTTGGCGGTTATTACATCATAAAGATTCTTTACTTTATAAAGTCTTTAGACAAAATATTTCCCCAATAGTAGCATTTTGGAAGCGCCGGTTCATCCAAGTTGTTCTTTTGCTTGGAGGAGTATTTTACAGGCAAGGGATGTCATCAGTAAAGGTGCAGTGTGGAGAGTGGGGAATGGAGAATCTATCAAAAATTTGGGAGCATAAATGGTAGCCGGAGCTTTCAAATAGCAAGGTTGTCTCTCCAAGAACAGATACTGATGTTATTTTTGTGAAGGATTTGTTTCTGGCAGGTAGAAGGGTGTGGGATCCGAGTTTAGTGTAGCGGCTTTTTCTGCATTGGGAGGCTGACTTGATCCGAAGAATTCCAATGTGTGAGGAGTCTGTAGTTGATTTGTTGATTTGGCCTCTCACTCCTACTGGGGATTATAGTGTGCAGAGCGCTTACCGTATGTTGGAATCTATTGCAAGGTGTGTTAATCCAGGGTCATCTTCAGTGGATGGGCAGAGCAAGGTTTGGAAAGGGATATGGAAGATCAAAACTCCGAATCTGATTTAGCATTTAATTTGGAGAGCTGCTCGTGATTCTTTACCTACCAAGCAAAATCTTCGATATCGTCATGTACCTATGGAAGCTTCCTGTTCTACATGTGATGAGCATTTGGAATCTCTAATTCATTGTTTGTGGTTGTGTGAGCATGCCCAGGCTATATGGAAATCCAACATTAACTTTTTCCGGTTTTATAGGAAGCAGTATAGGAGTTTTTTTGATTTATTACAAGAAGTCTTGAATAATGCTTCGGAATTTCAGGTTGCTCTGTTCTCAACTATTTCCTGGTGTTTGTGGCAGAGGCGAAACAGATTGAGGGAGAATCAACCCACTTGGTCGTTACAGGAAGTGGGTGAGAGGGCTGTCTTGTTGGTTTGGGAATTCCTTGACCTGTGCAAACTTGATGCATTGCCGAGAGGTCCTGGTGCTCATGTATGTTGGTCTCGTCCTCCAGAAGGTGTCTTTAAGGTGAATTTTGATGCTACCTTGTTTGAGAATATTGGTAGTGCAGGCATTGGAGTGGCGATTAGAGATTCAGAAGGTGAGATCATTGCGGCGTTATCTCAAAGGATTTCTATTCCATTTTCTGTGGAAATGGAAGAAGCCATGGCCGCTCGTCGAGCACTTATTTTTGCGCAAGAACTGAGTCTCTCTAAGGTGATGATGGAAGTTGATTGTCTTAGGGTGGTTTCGGCTTTGAACTCTTTGGTCAACTGCAACACGTTGTATGGGAATATGGTAGAGGAAACTCATCGTCAAGCTTATCAATTTCATTTTTGTAGGTTTATTCATGTGTATTGGGGTGGGAATAAGTTAGCCCACGCCCTCGCTAGGAGAGCAGTTTCATCTGCAGGTTTAGATGTTTGGGTAGAAGAACTACCATTTGATTTGGAGAGTGTATTCCAAACTGATTTTTCTTAATTTATAAGAGCTTACCTTTTTCTCAAAATAATAATAATAATAATAACAACAAATAAACAAAAACTCTTAAATCAAAAAAGAAAAATACACAAATTTTTGAGTTTTCAATCCTAAATTTATTTATTTATTTTCATAAAATAAATTTATTATTACTAGTCTAATAATATATTATTAAATGTTTAAATTATATATGGTATAACTCTATACTTGGTGTAGCTCTGTTTAAGGTTATTTAATGGAGTTGAAAATGATGAGTTTTATTATATTGCATTGTCTCCTTACATATCTCATCGCATATATAAAATATTTAAAAATGATTTTTTAAAAATATTTTAAAAGGATAATTACAAATTATCTGCTTGTGACATAAATAGTTTAAAATTTACCTATTTGTAGTTTAAAAAAGTTATAACTCATTTAACATGAACTTCATTTGTATTAGCTTTGTTGTGATTGGTTTTGTCATAGCAAGCATTGTTAGGCTAAGGCTTAGCATTCTCATCAAGAGGACCCCTTCAATATGGATCTTCAATATATATAAATATATATATATATATATATATATATATATATATATATAGTTACAATATACTGTTAACGCTTCAGCTCGAAACATTTCCTTCTTAGACTTCTAAACACTTTGTACACGAAAATATGTCAATTCAATCACAAAGCTGTTGGCAAGATCTTCAACATTTGTAGTGGTAGGAATGGATAAGTATGCTGCTAACACCTCAACTTGAATCCTTTCCTCCCTAGATTTCAAGCACTTTATGCTTGAAAATTTCAACCACAAAGCCTTGCCTGGATCTTCAACATTTGCAGTGGTAAGAATGGATAGGTTAAAAAGAAGGAAGAGCCAATCTATGTAGGGTTTAGGTATATTGAAGTGAAGTGGGGGAATGCCAATCAATGTGGATTGTAGAGTAGATTGGTGTAGTTTTGTCAGCTTGTCAAATGTCCTATATATTAACAATCACACTGCAGAAGTCGATTTTACAAAAAGAAAAAACCATTGATAATTATTTTCAACATCAATGGATAAGTCAGAACTCAGAAGTGATCAAGTCGGCAAATTATCAGTATGGTCAATGACTTTAAACACCCTTACGTATGTTGTAGGATCTATATATATATATATATTGATATTATGATATACAAATTCTAAATAAATGAATTTGATTTATTTTATAGATATTTTCTCACAAACTCTTATTTATAGTGTTATATATATTCAACTAAGTAATGCTAGGAATGCATTATTTTCTCACAAACTCTTATTTATAGCGTTATACTCTTATTTTTTTTACTATAATAGAAAAGGGATATATTTTTAGTGTCCGTTCGGATTATTTGTCTTAAACGGTGTGCTTTTTAAAATCTCATAAAATTGTTTGTAAAAATATGAAGAAATACTGATTCCTATCTGTGTAAGGTTTAGGTATATTGAAGTGAAGTGGGGGAATGCCAATCAATGTGGATTGTAGGAATAGATTGGTGTAGTTTTGTTAGCTTGTCAAATCTCCTATATATTAACAATCACACTGCAAAAGTCGATTTTACAAAAAGAAAAAACCATTGATAATTATTTTCAACATCAATGGATAAGTCAGAACTCAGAAGTGATCAAGTCGGTAAATTATCAGTATGGTCAATGACTTTAAACACCCTTACGTATGTTGTAGGATATATATATAAATATATATATATATATATTGATATTATGATATACAAATTCTAAATAAATGAATTTGATTTATTTTTATAGATATTTTCTCACAGACTCTTATTTATAGTGTTATATATATTCAACTAAGTAATGCTAGGAATGCATTATTTTCTCACAAACTCTTATTTATAGCGTTATACTCTTATTTTTTACTATAATAAAAATGGGATATATTTTTAGTGTCCGTTCGGATTATTTGTTTTAAACGGTGTGCTTTTTAAAATCTCATATAATTGTTTGTAAAAATGTGAAGAAATACTATTTCTATTTTTAAGCATTTGGATAGTACTGGTAAAAACTGTTGTTTCAAGTGAAAATTACCATTATAGTTCCCATTTTTAAGCATCTGGACACCTTATCATTTTTAATTCAATCTCCACCTACATTAAAACCGACTAGTGTATTAATTTGATGATAAAAGAATTATCATCAATAGTGGATGTCATAGGTTAAAACTCTCTCTTAAAAAAAAATGTGGAAACTCCCACACAAGTTAAAATTGAAAAAAAAAAAAAAAAAAAAAGTATTGCAAAAGAAGAGGGAAAAAAAGGGGAAATTACAATTTACCATCCTAAGCTATACCACAAATTACAATTTACACCATAAACTATAACTCTTATTACACTTTGCACTCGACGTTAAGTTTGCTATTAACTTAAATTAAAAAGTATAATATTACGTGAAAAGACCAAATTAACCATCATCTCAATTTCTTAAAAATAAAGAAGAAATTATACTTTACTATCCCAAATTATACGCTCGATTACACTTTGCACCCTAAACTTTGGATTTTCATCAAAGTTAGCAACAAACTTGACGTTGGGGTGCAAAGTGTAACAATGGTCATAGTTTATGGTGCAAAACATGCATTTGAAAAGTTTAAGATGCAAAGTGTAATTCGAGATATAGTTTAAGGCAGTAAAGTAGAATTTTTTGGAAAAAAAGAAAAGAAAAAAAGATAAGAGTCCTAATGTCATATACTTTTTTTTTTTTTTAGTTACGATATGCTGTTAATTCTACAGCTCAAACCTTTTCATTTTTTTTTTCCCTTAAATTTTTAAGTACTTTGTGTACAAAGATGTGCCAATTAAGCTACATAGCTCTTAGCAACTACTACCGCTACATTCTTCATCACAACCTATTTAAATATCATCTTGTAATTAGATTGCATCTCTTATGCATGACTCTACACTAGTATTTTTGGCTTGAAGGGTTTCGTTACTTTGACCATTCTGTGTTACTAGCATTTTTCGTTTGTGACAGTGCAATGGTACCTACAATGAGATTTTTCTCAACGAAAAAAAAAAAAATTTATAATGGGATATTGATGGCAAATTTTGGTATTTAGACTGTTTTTAGAAATTTTTTTTGTGAATAGTATGCTCGTCAAACTATTTAGTTAGTTGGACTGATTTTGGAACTCGAGTTTGCCAAACTCGACTTTGGACGGAAAAGCAAATACTATAGTGGCGTTTTTTTTAGTGCCTATAGCAGCGTTTATATAAAACGCCACTATAGGGTACATATAGTGGCGTTTGTCACGCCACTATAGTTTGAATTTTGGGTCGGAACTCGAGTTTGGCAAACTCGAGTTCCAAAATCAGTCCAACTAACTAAATAGTTTGACGTGCATACTGTTCACAAAAAAAATTTCTAAAAACAGTCTAAATACCAAATTTTCCCGAATATTGATATTCGATGATTTGCAAGGGTATTTGTGACAAATCACACTTGTAAAAGCAGTCCACAAAACGCCAAAATAGTACTTGTGAATTCTCACCTTCAGTTTCAAGACGCGCCATTTCTTTTTACCTAATTAAAAAAAAAAAAAAAAAAAAAAAGGCACGAGCCAAACAAACTGATCTTCACGTTTTCACATGAAAACGCACCCTTTATCTTGCTGGTCTGTTTGGATAGGAAAATTATTGAGTAGTTTGAGAGTATTATAAATGTGTATTAATTACATGAATTATAGGTCATATCATAAATTTAATTAGTGGGACCTACAGTTATGTGAGAGGAGAGAGTATGCATTTATAGTACTCTGAGAATATCCAATAATTACCCGTTTGGATACTGCTTATTGCTGAAAACTAGAAACTTATTGCTAAAAATATAGTAGCAAAATAATTTTTAAATGATGAATAGTGTCCGTGGGTCCCATGAACAGTTTTTAAATGATGAATAATTTGTGTTTTTCCGTATAGTTAAGTCTCATGAACAGTGTACGAGACCCAACTGCTGAGCGCAAATGTTAGACGTGATGGGTTTGGAACGCAATCCAAACTCACACTTAAGAGATGACATGGTGACAATCCATAACCCACCCTTGCTATTTCACAATTTTTAAAATTTTGAGTGATTTTATTGAATTTATTTTTTCTCAACCACACATTAAGCCAGGTCACAATTATAGCAAAAAAGTTATAAAATAGTTTATAATTCTAAATTTTTTCTTTTCTTTGAGCTATTCCAAGTTCCAACATTATAGTCTCATGCTCATGTAAATATATATTTTTTTTGTTTATTTTAGTATAATAACTCACTTTTCTTATTATACATAATTTTCAAAACACTCAACATCATATTATTTGTTTCTCAAAAAAAAAATCATATTATTTATTTTACTTTAAATTTCATTAAAGTACCAATTTATCTTATTTTTTAAATGTTTATCTTTCCTTACACATAACAATAATTATTTACTTCTTATACAATTAAATGCAAAATAAATAATATCGGTGTATATTTACACATTGTAATAAACTTATAAATTTACATAATTATACACAGATTGACGTTAGTCATGTTTAAACAAAAATGTATAAACTTTGTATTTTTTTTCCTATTCTACGTAGACCGGTAGAAATGCACTCACCATTTCATACGGACTAATACGAATGTACTAACTTAACTATTTCATGCGATAGTAGGTGACTGACTGTCACGGTGGATTTTCTGAAATTTTTTTCCCAGCTCGGCTCCTCGTCTACAATTCTACTTGACTTCCTGCTCCTCCTTGTATTTACAGTTTTACTAACTACCTCCAGAGAGAGACTGAGAAACAGAGGGACCCACCCAACAAATTTGAAAATCCTTTGTTATTTCACAAAAATCAATGTCAAGGCTCCTTCTTCTTCTCCACAGTCGAACCCTCACTTCCCATCTCTGCAACTCCACTCTCACTCCCACACTCACACAGACACAGTCTCTCTCTCCCTCTCCTTCCTTTCCCCTCCAGCTCCAAACCTTCTCCTTCCGCTCCTCATTCTCCTCCAAAACCAAGAACAGCAAACAGCAAGAACAAGAACAAGAAGAAGCAGATAAAGTAGGAAATGAAGCGAAGAACAAGAACAAGAAGATTAATAATAGTAGCAGCGAGAGTAGTGTTAGAGATTCTGACTATCCAAGCGGTGAGTTTCAGTTGCAAGAGTTTAGCTGGTGGAGGAAGCTCACTGTGAAGCTCATGATGCTCACTGCATTGCCTAGAGAGCGCATTCCCAACGCCACCTTTTTGACCATGAAGATCCGCGGAGAGGTAAGCTTCTCTTTCTCCATTTCTCTAATTTTGAAAAAAGAAAAAAAATCGATGAAAATTTAGCTTACAGTGAGAGCAAAGCGTAAGCTGTGGTTAACTTCTCAAAACTTGATTTGTTGCATGCATTATTAGATGATGATCATCATATCATTCCTCATGTTATAGTATAGCCTGATTCAACGTTCAACAAATTAATTTCAAATAAATTACTGTTTGAATTTAATTCAGGAACCTAATCTAGGTATTGTTTGTGTTTAAGTTTTACATTTTCTTTCTTTTTATTTATTTATTTTTTGCAAATTGTATTTAGAATTATTAATATATTCATTGTTGAAAGTTTGAACAATTATATTACCTCATTTTCCTGTGTTTGGTTTTGACCTTGAAAATGAGCTAGAAAACACTAGTGTTTTTTTTTTTTTTTTTTTTTTTTTTTGAGTATGTGATGTTTTGGAAAACATTTCCATTGACTTGCGTTTTCCACTGAACAAATGAATTGTACTGCCATGTGTTTTTTTTTAAACTGTGGACTAATACTATGATACAATCTATCTTAAGCTAGAAAATACTTGATAACATTTTTCTAAACGCAAGTGAAATTGTAGCTTTATTGGATAATGGATGCTGAATATGTCATATATGTCTCATTTAGAAGATGAAATTGAAATTGTGTTGCTCTTTCTTATTCTCATGTTCAGATATTTGAACAGCTAGAGAGCCGTTACTCTTCAGAACTATCTCTACCTCAAATTTGTGAGAACATTATAAAAGCAGCATATGATCCGCGTATTTCCGGTATCTATCTTCATATTGAAACCTTGAGTTGTGGCTGGGCAAAGATTGACGAAATCCAAAGGCATATATTGGATTTCAAAAAATCAGTTAGTATCTTCATGGTATTTGTTTTTCTCATAATATGTATATATGTTCTGTATGAGTTAAATACAACTGATTACCTTTCTCGGTCTTGTGCAGTCCTTTGGTAGGCACGACCCAACCCTCAATCAATTATGGTTATTGTAGTTGTAAAAAATAAGAGACGCTGACTCCTGAGTACAAAAACACACACATGCAGCATGCAGCATTGAACTAGTTGATTAGACATGTTTAGTCAAGTGATATGCAAATTTTTGTTTATTGTTGTTTGGCATGTGATTGAAGAGGTTTGGTTCATGTGTATGATGCAGCTGAAGAGCTTGGCCGTTTGTTTTTAGTTCCTAAGTTATAAATGCACCCAATGGGTCTTGAATCCACGTCTTCACCTTAACCCTCGACCTTTCCCTCTGCCTTACTCTTACAAGGAGTGGAGGTGCCATTTGAGCTAGAACTCATTGAAAAAGAGGTTGACTTATTGTCTGTGTGCACATATATATTTGCTCCTGCACCTAAAGGTTTTGAACCCACAATCTCACCCTCCACCCATTCTTATGGGAGAAAGAAGTGCCATTTGAGTTAGAGCTTGTTGTGGTCTGTATGTACCTACATGACAGGCAATTTATCTTCTTTGGACGTTCAGGTGCACTGTTTCTTTTAAATTGGACTTGTGTTTGTATCATCTTAAAGTAAGAAGCCCCTCATACCTTTTTAGTTCTTCTATCTTCTTTTCATCACAAGGTCATTGATTTTGTTTGTTATGTCCAAAGTACTGGATAGCTGAGTTATTTCTTTAAAACTTCAAGTTTCTATGGTGACCTGCCAGCAAATTATCTATTTTTACAACCAGTAACCTGATCTTTATTCATACTTGACATGCAGGGAAATTCATTGTGGCATATGTCCCTGAATGTTGTGAGGAAGAATATTACCTTGCCTGTGCATGTGAAGAAATATATGTCCCTCCAAGTGCTTATTTTTCTCTGTTTGGTTTAACCGTTGAAGCATCATTCCTTAGAGGTAAGTTGATTTTTCTAGTTCTTGCATAGTTTTTGTTAGAGTAATGGTTAATGATTAAATTCATCATTTCTTAATTGCTTAAGCTTTTGGGATTGTAATTTATCATAATATCAGAGGTGGTCTTGAGTTCAAACCCTGTCTTTATTGCATTTACCATCTAAAAAATAAACATCCGACGTGTTGGGCCCCACTTATTGCTGGGGAGTTTGGGTTCACATGTGGAGAAGTGTTACAATGATATTTTTTTTTTTTTTTTGATAATCTTACAATGATAGTTAAAATGATTAAATTCATCATTTCTTAATAGCTAAAGCTTGCAAGGACAGATATGTAACCTTGTAGGTATTCTATCTCTATTTGGCTTGCCTGAACTTGCAACTAATTTCTAAAATGGAGTAAGTGCTGATTTCTTCTGCCATCACAACGCAGTTTATCTTTCTATCTGTGTTTGCTCCTTATAGTAGCCTTGGGTGTCATGGAACTGGTTATAAATATTTTTTAATTACCATGGTCAGATTACTTGGACAGTATTGAATATTCATTGGTTTTCATTTTATCTCCATATTTTGTAACATCTTTTGGGTTATTTAAAGCTGAGATTTACCACTTTCTATGTTTTCAAATGAATACCATAATAAAATGAGAAAATACTTAGGAGCACTAGGACATTGTCTCCTTAGTGCACTATTGACTTGCTTATATCACTGATCTCTGTTTCTGAATTTTTATGCAGTAAAAAAGTTTTCTGAATTCTAAAACTGCTAGACTATTTCTTGAGATTCATGAGCCAAGGTGAGTTGTTCAACTATTAGACAACATCATGTTTCAACCAGAGCTTTCAAAATCCATATTTGCAAGTTGCATGAAATCCCATCTAAAGGAATTGGTGATCATCTCTGGTATAGTTTTGTGACATTTTGTTAATTACATAAATTAATCATTGAAATATGGATAGCATGGCCTTGGCTCTTTTGTTCTCACACAGTTTGAAATTGAAAATAGATTGCATTTTGTATTAGTTGTGGTTAATCCTGAGTGCTCACATGTGTATCTTATAAATGTTTGTAAAATAAGTTCTTTGAGTCTTATGCTCTTGCATGAGTTTTTTAATGAAACATATACAAAAGTCCATACCTAATTTTCCACTTCTTAAAAACTGTAGTCTGAGATAACTTATGGCTCCGATTGTATTATTTGAATTTGATAGAGGTTTCAAAAAATTTGTTTTGTAGGTGTCCTTGACAATGTAGGAATTGAGCCAGAAGTGGAAAGGATTGGCAAATACAAAAGTGCTGGGGATCTACTTACAAGCAAAACTATGTCTGAAGAAAATTGTGAGATGCTGACTGCATTGCTTGATAACGTCTATGAGAATTGGCTGGATAAAGTTTCTTCTGCAAAAGGTTCCTTTGCATCTGTTGCTTTTCTCAATCTTCTAGTATTAGTTAAACTCACAAGATTCTGCAAATTCTGTAGGAAAGACAAGGGAAGATCTGGAGAACTTCATTAATCAAGGTGTTTACCAAGTAGAAAAGCTAAAAGAAGAGGGCTGGATAACAAACATAAGCTATGATGATGAGGTACAGAATTCTACTCCTAGAAGTCGGGGCTTGAAGTATATGAGGAAGAATCAATATCTGCTACTGCACTTATTAAGAATTCTTAAGGATATCTGAAGAGTGAGATGGCATTTTCATTTAGTGTTCAGTGTACAAGATTTTAATGGCATTATACTTACAGCCAGTTGAGAGGGTTTTCTAAAACTTGGTAAGTTATGGTTAAAGTTAGAACTTCTAATGCATAGTAATTATCAAGTCTAAATGGATTCTTCTAATATAAATGTACCATATTGTTGTTAGATTTGATCACATGTTGGCCATTAATACCTGTTCAATAGTTTCTGTTGAAGAGCATGGGTGTGACAGCCATTGGTATTAGGAGTGGTTTGTGTCGTTAAAACTGTTAAGGAATTTTTATTTTTTTCAGTTTCATTGATATGATGATTTCAGGTGGTTTTTAGTAACATGTAGTCCTTGCAGGTTATTTCAATGTTGAGGGAGAGACTGGGATTACATAAGGATGAACAGATCCCTATGGTTGATTACAGGTAGTCAACGTATTATTGGAGGCCTACAAATATGAATGTTCTAATGGAGTGTATTGTTTCCTGGAGCCATTGTTGGCAAATTGACAACCCCTTCTTCCCAATTAAAGCTTTCATTTTCGTTAATTTTAATATATATATGTATGTATGTATGTATGTATATGCATGTGTGTGGCTGTCACTTTCTGTTGTTTAGACATCTAATCTTTAGATTGTCCATCCAACTGTATTTGATTTCTGTATCATAATCTGGCATATAAAAAAATTATTTCGACCTGCTGCTGTTTTAGCTTTTAATTATTTTGAGTGAATACTAGCCATGGGGCTTCACTTACCTCTTATTTGAAGTTTGAACAATTTTATGATTTAAATTTCTAAATAGGTTGTCGGGGGAATAATTATTATTTTTTGTTTCCATATTTACCACGCAACTCTTCCATTTTTCTATGATGTGTATCCATGATTAATGATTTGGATTTACAATGCAAGGTACATTGAGGTTCTGTTTACGGAAATTCATAACTCTCTAAGTGCTAACTTTGTTGCATCACACACTCTGACACATGTACAATCGTGTCGTCTGATCTATTTTGTATTAGTGATATATGAAAATGTTCACTAGTCTTTGTGTGACTTGTGACCAATCTAAGAGTTCCATTGGTTCAACTGCTTGGATTTTTTTTTTTGGAGAACGTGAAATATTAAGTATTAACCTTTATAAGGTTTTTTTTTTTTTTGGGTCATGTTAACTTACAGCGAATATTCTAGAGTTAGAAAATGGACTCTCGGTTTATCTGGCGGTGAAGACCAAATAGCTGTAATCAGAGCCTCTGGGAGCATTAGTCGAATACAAAGTCCATTTAGTGACTCTAGTTCGGATATTATTGAGGACGAGTTCATTGAGAAGATTCGTAGTGTGAGAGGTAATATTTTATCTTATAATTCACTTTGCTTAATCTAATGCTCTATTTTTTACCGTGGAAGCATGATCAACTACCTCTTAAGATGTGACCTAGGCACCTAGCCATTTGAGATGGTGGCGTTCTAATTATGTTCATGTTAACAATGGTCACATGTGTGTTAAGTAAAAACTATGTAACATTGTAACTGTGTATACTTACTCCATGCCATTCGTTGTGGAAACATGGGGAGCCATTAGAAGATGCAATGAAAGAAAACATATAGATGTGCAGTTTGACTGTTGAGAAGACCTCTGGCTAGGTAACTAAAAAACTGCTCATGTAAATGAACTCAAAGAACATAGAGAATTTCCCCAGCAACGGCGTTTTTTGTTTCTCAAAAAAAAAAAGAAAAAAAAAAAGAAAAAGAGAGAATTAGTGCTGTTCAATTGAATATATGGTAACATCATATGCATCCACAACATTCATCTATAATTTTTGCTTGTAGAGGTCTAAGAGCAAAAGCTGAAGTCTACAAGGATCATGTTTTATCTACTGAAGTCTATAAGGATCATGTTTTATCTACTTGGGAGTTGCTTAGTTTGAATTGCCCAGTATTTGCAGAGTCATAAATTATTTTTCCAATCATGTTGGTTTTCTTTTCCCTTGCCTCACCCTCAGAGTCTAAAAGATATAAGGCAGCAATCATCCGAATTGACAGCCCTGGAGGTGATGCTCTTGCTTCTGATTTGTAAGTTCTGGAATATTTTACCTCTATAGATGTGTTATGAATC
Source organism: Quercus lobata (assembly GCF_001633185.2). NCBI lineage: Eukaryota > Viridiplantae > Streptophyta > Magnoliopsida > Fagales > Fagaceae > Quercus > Quercus lobata. The sequence goes on along the minus strand of NC_044913.1, from coordinate 21,434,531 downwards.
CAATGACGCATGAACTAAGATAGTAGCCATTTTGTAGACAACCTATCATGTTTTGTTTTCTTTATAATCAACTCTTTGGTGATTCAGTATTCTCTGTCAAGTTTCTTACACTGAACGCAACCTCATACCGGATAATAACAGAGTCCCACAAAGCTCCCAATGGGAATCTATGCATGAGAAGGAAGCCTGCCCTAAATCCTAAAAACTCTGCAAGCCCTTCCTCCTCCTCTGTAGCTCCCACTGAAACTAATTTTTTTTTCTCAAAAATAACTTTCTTAATTGTAACTACTTCAAAACATATGAGTAGACACCTTAGAAAACTGCCTGTTTTACATCAGCTCCAAAATAATAGTAGTTCATCTGCACAAAGAAATTTGAAGCACCAGCACTCAATTTGTATGGCCAAAAATGGTCATATACCACTGTTTGGGAAAATATATATGGATCTACCACTGTTTGCGAAATATTTAGCAATCTACTACCTTCTTGAAACTTGAGTTTGTGAAACTCGAGTTCCGGAAAATCGAGTTCTGTGGAAAAATAGCCTTCAAATTTGCCGTGTTATTTTTTATGGAACTTGAGTTAAGTAAAAAAATTTCAAAATTTTTCCATGGTACTCAAGTTCACAGAACTTGAGTACCATTGAAGAACTTGAGTACCATTGAAAACTCGAGTTCCCCAAACTCAAGTTCCCAATTAGTGGTACATCTCTACATATTTCAAAACCAGTGGTAGATTGCAAAATATTTTCAAAAACAGAGGTATTTGACCATTTTGGCCCAATTTGTATGATTATTACCAACTAGAAAACTTGATATGGAACCTTCCCCAGCTTCCATAGTCAACATCTGCTGGGAACTTTCCTAACAAGAATTGAGAAAGATTCGAATGTGGATTACCTTGCCTTAGGCCTATCAAACTGTTGAAGAGAGATATTAGTTCTTTTCAATAGAACTTAAATCTCCTGATAGTGGAAATCCAAAAGAGATTTGGAATCTATTTTCTTACTTACACGTCTATAGAAAAATATTGGGACCTTTAAAAATATTATATGATTATCATTGATCTAAAGAAAGCATATGATAGGGTCACTAGAGGTAATGTTGTGGGCTTTGGAAAAGAAAGGAGTTCCTTTAAAGTATATTAAGTTCATTAAGGATATTTATGGGTTGTAACTAGTGTGAGAATAGGTGGAGGAATCACAAGTTGGTTTCCTATTACTATAGGTTTGTATCAAGGATCATCATTAAGTTCATATCTTTTTGCATTCGTAATGGATGAGCTCACTAAATCGATTCAAAAGGAAGTCCCTTGGTTTATGCTTTTTGCAGACCAAGAGCAAGAGCTTTTGATATCTTGGATCAATAATTCATAAAGATATAGAGATTAAAGAGGATGTGACTTACATGATAAGAGTAGGGTAGATGCAGTGGAGAAGTGCATCAAGATTATTATGTTATTGTAGAATACCTATTAAGTTAAAGGGGATATTTTATAAGATTGCTATACGACCAACTATGCTTTATGGTACTAAATATTAGGTTATTAAGAAAAAACATATTCATAAAATGAGTGTAGTTAAAATGAGAATTTTAAGATGGATAAATGGAAATACACGGAAAGATAAGATTTGAAATGAGAAAATTTGCTTAAAGATAGGGGTACTTCTTGTTGATGAAATGATGAGAGAGGGTTGCTTGAGATGGTTTGGTCAGAGGTGAGTGATTAATGCACTAGTAAGAAAGAGTGAGTTGATCCAAGTTGAGAGAAATAAAAAAAAAGGTATAGGAGACCCAAATTGACATTAGTAGAAGTAATAAAAAAGAACATATCAATCAAGAAAGTAACAAAGAATATAATTTTAGACTAGCCTCATCACACGTGCTCGGCACGTGTGATGAGGCTCTTTTTTTATTTTGAGTTTAATATAATTTTTTAATGAATTTATCTATTGTTAGTGAGGTTACATAGGAAATGATTTTTATAAAACTAAAATTTAGGATTTGAAATGGAGTAAACTACTGGGTTTAGTGTGTGCTAGTTTTTAGGGAAAAAAAAAATGTATCAAACCTATGTAAGATATGTTTAGATAGAAAGTGCGCTAATTTTTAGGAAAAAAGTTTCTTGGGTAGGTTTTTTTTTTTTTTTTTTTTTTTTTATTTAAAATTTTAACCATATTTTTTATTTTTTAAGAATAAGGATTATCTAATTAGATTAGGGATCCCCACAAATCTAATCAGATTAGAGGTATTTTTGATATTTTTTGAAGTCATAAATAACTTTTTGAATCCACTTAATATATAGAGATAAAATGAAATCAAGGAAAAGAATACATGTAACTGACCCTTAATAATCTGTTGAGGATCCATAACCAACTCCAAAATTTTGGGATTACGGCTTATTGTTGTTGTTGAGTAGTGGAAATCCAAAAGTGTTTTATCTTTGTTGCATCTCCCCAAATCTAATACACCCCAATTAACATTATCGCCTTTTCTACATCTAACTTGCAAACTAAGCCCTAGACTCCTTTCTCTCAAAACCCACATTAATCTCTCATTAGGGACCAAAACAAAGTCTAGAATGTACCGTCCTCCCACTAAGCATTCTTTTTAGGAAAAAAGTTTTTTGGGTAGGTTTTTTTTTTTTTTTTTTTTTTTTGAATTAAAATTTTAACCATATTTTTTATTTTTTAAGAATAAGGATTATCTAATTAGATTAGGGATCCCCACAAATCTAATCAGATTAGAGGTATTTTTGATATTTTTTGAAGTCATAAATAACTTTTTGAATCCACTTAATATATAGAGATAAAATGAAATCAAGGAAAAGAATACATGTAACTGACCCTTAATAATCTGTTGAGGATCCATAACCAACTCCAAAATTTTGGGATTACGGCTTATTGTTGTTGTTGAGTAGTGGAAATCCAAAAGTGTTTTATCTTTGTTGCATCTCCCCAAATCTAATACACCCCAATTAACATTATCGCCTTTTCTACATCTAACTTGCAAACTAAGCCCTAGACTCCTTTCTCTCAAAACCCACATTAATCTCTCATTAGGGACCAAAACAAAGTCTAGAATGTACCGTCCTCCCACTAAGCATTCTGTGACTCTAAAACATGTGTGGGCCGTGGCTAATGAGGATGAAAAGGTTATGATAGTTTTCTTCACAAGAAACTAAATCTTGATAGTGGAAATCCGAAAGTGTTTCATCGTTAAGGAGGTTGAAGAGTGATGGTAGATCTGTTCACAAGAAATTAAATCTTGATAGTGGAAATTCGAAAGTGTTTTATATTTTCTTTTTCGCCCCAAATCTAGTACACTCCAATTAACATGATCGCCTCTTCTACATCTAGCTTGCAAACTAAGACAAAGAGTCCTGCTCTCAAAACCTGCAGTAGTTTCTCGTTAGGCACCTGAACAGTCTAGAATTAAATGTTGTCCCACTTTGTGTTTTGTGTCAATCAAAAGTTTGGACTGTGGTCCCCTACTATTGGATTTAATGAGGCAAAGTGGAGGTAGGCATTGGGCACAGCATATAGAGTTCACAGAATAAAAGCTAGAGCTGTGATGCTGGCCATGCCTACAGTTTACAGGCCTTCCTGCTTACTCTTTAAAATTTAGTTCCCATGTTGCTTCTGGTAGCTGCACTTATGTAGTTATCTATCACCATTGTTAAAAACTTTCTTCAGTCTGTCAAAAGTTTCAAACCTAGTATGTCTGCAATTGGTATTTAAATCAAAGAACCAACCTTCCATGCACAGTCAATTGATAAAAAACTTGGACAAGAAGGCAAAAGGAAAGTTGAGGAATAAGAAATGAAGATTGGCAAGGGAGCTTTGGTTGCCTTTATTGAATTATTTACAAAAATTATCCTATGGCTAACTTATTACCCCTGGTGTTTTTGGTGTACAGAATGTGGAGGGAAATCAAACTTTTGGCTGCATCAAAACCTGTCATTGCATCAATGTCTGATGTGGCAGCAAGTGGAGGATACTATATGGCAATGGCAGCAGGGACTATTGTTGCAGAAAATCTAACCTTGACCGGTTCCATTGGAGTTGTAACAGGTGAACCTAAGAATGCTTCAAGAAAATGAGGAAAAAAAAAAGTGAACTTCAGAGATATAAAGTTGGTCGGAATGTTAAATAGAGGAAATTTTTGTGGGTTATAACAGTAATAAATCTAAATATGTGTGCTGACATGCATGTGCAGAAGGTATTTGTAAAATATATAATTTCTTATTCATTTTTTCTTTTTTCCAATTTTAAATAATCAATTACTTCTTGTGAAATATAGTTGAGGATATATGCAAGAAGCTTTAGTTAGCTGTTAACTTCTCCGCAAACCCTTCTTACCATTTAAAAAAAAAAAAAAAAACTTCTGATTAGTTTCTTTATGTAAATTCTCCATACATCATTAAAGGAAGACCTTAGTTTTTTTTTTTTTTTTTTTTTAAAAGTAAATAAATTGTATTTGAAACAAGACAGGAAAATCACATTTGAGAACGTGAATCTATCCTTTTCTAAAGAATAGAACCACAATGACAACTTATTGGTAGACACAACACTGAGCATACTCTACCCTCACTGCTTCTATTTTTCTTGAAACAAAACACACACCCATAATCTCTCTCTCACATAGAGATATATATATATATATAGAGAGAGAGAGAGAGAGAGAGAGAGAGAGAGAGGTATAGTTTTATTAGCTGAGATGCTTCTACGTAATCCAAATTGCATCTGTGCTTATGGTTTCTGTAGTTGAGCAAATCACTTTGTGGTTCAAAAAAAAAACTTTTATACCTTCCCTTGGCTCTTAAATAACATCTATTTGGCTTGTGCAAGTTTTTAATGTGTTAGGAATTTTGCTTGTAGGGAGGTTTAACCTGGGGAAACTATATGGAAAGATTGGTTTCAACAAGGAAATCATATCGAGGGGAAAATATGCTGAGCTCCATGCAGCGGAACAAAGACCTTTAAGGTAAAGAGGCCTTGTTGCATTGTTAGCTTGATGTCTCCTTTGTGAAACAGGAATGGATACTATATTCTGTTGTCCATATCATTGTTATTAATACCGTTTCGGACCCGTTTCGGTTTGTCCAGTGGAATGGAATATTTCGGTACCGGCCAATTTCGGCGTACCGTTTCAGGGTGTTTCGAAGTTCTTAAAAAATAATTTATATATATTCTTGTAGAACATAAAATTGTCAATTCTAATAAATAACTAAATATCAAATAATACAAATCATTTAGTCTTAACTCTTAAGTCTTAAACATCAATAACTTGAAATATAACATCAATTTAACATCACACAATAAGAAGATTACAAGACAATAACTAAATATCAAATAATACAAGATTTACTCCTCCTCCTCATCATCATCCATGAGAGAAGGATCAAATTCATCATCAAAAGAACTCCCAAATAAAACTTTAAAAAAAGAAAAAAGAAAAAAAAAAGTTAATAATAGGCCAAATCTAGTACCGGCCGAAATTTGCATCTCGGCCGGAATGGACCGAAACGGCCTGAAATTTGACCCGAGGTGGAACGTGGGGTATTCTGGTACCAGTTTGCATACCAGTACGAAAAATTTCGACCGTTCCAGCCGAAACGGAACGGAATCAATAACAATGGTCCATATAAATCTCCTGTTCTAATTGAAACCTATATGAGTCTTCCACCATGTAAACCTATTTTGCGTAGATCATTTTGTCTCCTTTTTTTTTTATTGTGCAGTTATGCCCACATATTAATTTTTGAAAAATGCATACATTATTGTTGGTTTAAATGTGAGAAGTTCTAGATTAATGGATATTAGAATTAGAACATGAATTTGTAATCCTTAATATATCAACTATATTTAGAATTCATATTTCGAAGTATTTTATGATGACCCATTGTTATAATGACACAATTACTAGATGTCCTTCAATAATTGGGTTTCTAAATATTTCACTATCCAGGATGCTAATTGAATAACAGAGTTCAAGAAGGGTATAGTGAGATCCCATGAACTTTTCAGTCTATTTTCATATCAAAAAAGTAATTGTATTTTTATATACCCAGCACTCTCTCTCTCTCTCATAGCTAACAAGGCTTTCAAATAAAAAATTGAGTATGATATTTCAAATAAAAGTTTTGTCTTTTTCCATATATAAGAGAATCGTATAATGGGCAGTATCCTCCCTAAATCATGAGGGCATTTACAATGTGCATCCCAAACCGCAATTTCTACAATCAACACGCTACTTTTAGATTAAGCTGCTTATTAATTTATTACTTTAAGGGTGTTGATTGCAGAATTTTGTAGTTTAAGGCTTGCTTTAAACTCAACATGAGTTTATCTCTCTATGCTCTTACAATTGACTGGTTACAATTTCTATATACAGATCAGATGAAGCAGAACTTTTAGCCAAGTATGCACAGCATGCATATACGCAATTTCGAAACAAGGCGGCTTTTTCCAGATCAATGCCTGTATGTTGGTCATTTTAATTTTCATTAAGAATTTCAATCACTTAAAAATATTTTTTTCATTTTACTTTTTTTTCCTGTATAAAATCTGAAAACTCTCCAATGTCATTATATTGTTGCTAGGTAGATAAGATGGAGGAGGTTGCACAAGGGAGGATTTGGACTGGTAAAGATGCAGCTTCAAGAGGCTTGGTTGATGCTATTGGTGGACTTTCTCGGGTTGTTGCTATAGCAAAACTGAAGGCTAATATACCTCAAGACAGATAGGTTTGTTTACCATTTTTCTTCTTTCTTCTCTCTCTTTATCTTTTGTGTGTGTATATCACAAATTTGCTTCGGATATATACTGTTGCTGATTAAAAACACTGTAAATTCAGAAGTCTGCACCAGCTTATTAAGTGATAAATAGAGTAAATATTTTCTTTGCCTGTCTTTACAGAATGTGTTATAATGCATTTGGTTGGACTGTATAGGTTACTCTTGTGGAGCTTTCAAGAACACCCCCAACACTATCAGAGTTATTAAGTGGCTTTGGGGATACTCTAGAAGGAGTTGACAGAACACTGAAAGAACTACTGCAAGGGTTGATATTCTCTGCTGGAGTTCAAGCCCGGATGGATGGAATAATGTTTCAGAGAAAGAAACATACGTCAATTCCATTTTTAAGTCGATAAAAGATTACTTGAATTCTCTCTAACCTTTATTGGTTATCCATCGTCTCACTTCTCCATTTTGATAAAAACCATCCTAATCCCTCTAACCTGTATTGGTTATACACAGTCTCGCTGCTGCTTCTCCAAAATCTAATTTTAGTTGGACATTTGTGTTCTAAAGTTTGGCACAATGGAGCAATTAGTTTGGGATATACTTTGTTTGGAAAACAGCTGAAGGCCAACTGAACCAACTTGAATTTTTCTCTTCATTTTTTTACCCTTTTGGTTTGCATCTATTTTCTCCATGCCTTTGTACATGAATAAGCAGAATTATGTAGTGTACTAGTGTTCTACACAGGCAATACCAAAAAGAAAGAAAAATGTTGTGTTGTAATATCTTTTGGATAACATGCAATGAGCCATCCGAAATTGTCAATTTCTAATGCTAATTAGTGTTTTGGGGATTTTCTTAATGCAGGGAAGTAGAGAGAGACTTTTTTGATCCAACAATTAAAAAAGAATAGTTGAAACAAAACTATGAATGTCACTCGACATTCAGTTATATGCAGTGTTTGGCTTTAAATTTAACCAATTAGTATTGTGAGTTTCACTTAACTCAACTAGTAAAGTTTTTTATGGTTAAATAAGAAATTTGAGGATCAATTCTCATCAACACCAAAAATTGATTGGTGTTTTACTTTAATGATAAAAAGCATTATTAGTAACGGACGTCATACGTTAAAATTTTCTCAAAAAAAAAAAAAAAAAAAAAAAAGATATGGAAGGGTTATGTGCAATGCACATGACCCACTTAACACATGATTTGATGACTGCTGTCACATTATCCTATATGTAGCAATTACTGCATACAAAATTACAACAAATCCTCTCCCTTTATAAATTTATCATTTTAGAAAACAAAATAATTGTGTGAAGCATGGTCGACAACTAGTATAAAGTTTAAAGATGAAAATTCAACTAGTATAAACTTTAAAGATGAAAATAAAAAGTGTCTGACAACTAGCGTATACTTTAAAGATGAAAAAAAAAAAAAAAAAAAGGAAAATAAAAGGTACGGATGACAATGATATGATAATCAACCAAACCCAAATTTAAAGGATATATTTAGACTTTAGCCAAAATTTTAGAGAAAATTACACTTTACTACTCTAAATTATATTTTATATTACACTTTATATTATAAATTTTTCGAATACACATTTTACATCCTAAATTATGACATCCTAAACTATGGCCTTTGTTACACATTGCACAATGACATTAAGTTTGCTATTAACTTTGATGGAAATTCAAAATCTAAGGTGCAAAATATAATTAGAAGTCTAATTTATGGTGTAAAGTGTAAATTGTCTTTTATTTTTAAAGAATTGAAAAGAGGGGTAATTAAATTTTTTTCACGTAATGACATTTTTTTATTTAAGTTAACGGTAATTTTTTTTTATTCTAAGTTAACGGTAAACTTGATATCATGTCGAGGTGTAAAGTGTAACAAAGATCATAGTTTATGATACAAAGTGTAATATGAAATATAGTTTAGATGGTAAAATGTAATTTTTTCCAAACTTTTATGTATAGTAATATTCAAATAATTATTTTCAACATTTTAAAGCATATTTGAGCATATAATTATGTCTAATAATTCAAATATTTATCAAGTTTTTCAACTGTCTTAAATATCTTAAATATTTAAAAAAAAATTGAAAATATATTTTATAACGAAACAAATAGGGTTAATAGAATATTCTTTTGCTTTTTAGATTTTTTTTAATTATATTACTGCAAGAACTGAACTGAACAAATCCAACAGATAAGAGTCCCCTCAGCTCTGCAACACCTCAACATGGCTTCTACAGTGGCACCACCACTCTCACTACACCACCACCACACTCCCTTCGTTCCCACCCCAATAACAAACACTACCAAACATTCCCTTCTTCCAATCTTCACTCCGAAAGCAACTCTCTCACTCTCCACCAAAACCCACAACAAAAAAAGCAACCCTTTACTTCAAGAAATAAACAAGCTCTGTGAGTCTCGGAACCTCACTGAAGCTCTGAATTTCCTTCAAAAAACAAACGCTCTCAACAATGCAGAAGCTATGGGTGTCCTGTTACAGGCCTGTGGTCGCCAAAAGGACATCGAGACTGGCCGGAAAGTCCACGAGCTGGTTTCGAAGTCGACCCAGTTCAGCAATGACTTCGTTCTCAACACCCGTCTCGTTACCATGTACTCCATGTGTGGCTCTCCTTTGGATTCTCGTTTAGTCTTCGATGGGTTACAGAGGAAGAACTTGTTTCTTTGGAATGCACTTGTTAGTGGGTACGTTAGAAATGAGCTTTATGATGGAGCAATCAGCTTGTTTATGGAGCTTATTTCGGTTACAGAGTTTAAACCAGATAATTTTACTTTGCCTTGTGTGATTAAGGCTTGTGCTGGGCTTTTGGATGTGGGGTTGGGGAAAGTGATTCATGGGATGGCAATGAAGATGGGTTTGATTTCTGACGTGTTTGTGGGTAATGCGCTTATTGCAATGTATGGGAAATGTGGGTTTGTTGAGGATGCAGTGGAGGTGTTTGAATATATGCCTGAGAGGAACTTGGTTTCTTGGAATTCCATGATTTCTGGGTTTTCTGAGAATGGGTTTTTTAAAGAGTGTTATAATACGTTTAGGGAGATTTTGAAGGGTGAGGAGGGTTTGGTACCGGATGTTGCGACTATTGTCACGATATTACCTATATGTGCAGCTGAAGGAGACGTAGCTATAGGAATGGTAGTTCATTGTTTGGCAGTTAAGTTGGGGCTGAATCATGATTTAATGGTGAACAATGCCTTGATACACATGTACTCAAAATGTGGCTATTTAGCTGAAGCCCAAACTTTATTTGCTAAGAATGATAACAAGAATGTGGTTTCATGGAATACCGTGATTGGAGGTTACTCTGGGGAAGGAAATGTATGCAGATCATTTGATCTGTTACGGGAGATGCAGATGGAACCATGGAAAATGAAGGTGAATGAGGTCACCATATTGAATGTTTTGCAAGCTTGTTTAGGGGAATCAGAAATGCCTTGCTTGAAGGAACTTCATGGTTATTCATTCAGACATGGGCTTCAAGATGATGAATTGGTGGCCAATGCTTTTGTTGCAGCCTATGCAAAGTGTGGGTCACTTAGTTCTGCCGAACATGTGTTCTATGGAATTGAAACTAAGACAGTAAACTCTTGGAATGCACTTATTGGTGGCCATGCACAAAATGGTGATCCAAGAAAGGCCTTAGATTTGTACATTCAAATGACATATTCAGGCTTAGCTCCTGACTGGTATAGCATTGGTAGCCTTCTTTTAGCTTGTGCCCACCTGAAATGTTTGCATTATGGCAAAGAGATTCATGGATTTGCGCTACGAAATGGTTTAGAAATGGATTCATTTATTGGAATCTCATTACTATCACTTTATATTCATTGCAGGAAAATGTTATCTGCAAGGGCATTGTTTGATAGGATGGAAAATAAAATTTTAGTATCTTGGAATGCAATGATTGCTGGTTACTCACAAAATGCACTTCCTGATGAATCCCTCAATCTCTTCCGTGAAATGCTTTCTAATGGAATTCAACCTTATGAGATTGCCATAACAACTATATTTGGGGCTTGTTCTCAGCTGTCAGCTCTGCGTTTGGGAAAAGAAATTCATTGCTTTACTTTAAAGGCTAACCTAACAGAAGACGTTTTTGTTGGTTGTTCACTCATAGATATGTATGCAAAAAGTGGCTGCATAGAACAATCTCAAAGGGTTTTTGACAGTTTAAAGGAGAAAGATGAGGCATCGTGGAATGTTATAATTGCAGGATATGGAATTCACGGACATGGAAACAAGGCCATGGAGCTATTTGAAAAAATGCAAACATCAGGCCACAAGCCTGATGGGTTTACATTTATAGGACTTCTAATGGCATGTAGCCATGCTGGATTGGTTAAAGAGGGGTTAAAATATCTCTACCAGATGCAAAGTTTATATGGAATAGAGCCAAAACTGGAACATTATGCCTGTGTTGTGGACATGCTGGGTCGAGCTGGCCAATTGGATGAAGCTCTAAAGCTCATACTAGAGATGCCTGAAGAACCAGATGCTGGAATCTGGAGCTCATTGCTCAGTTCCTGCAGAATTTATGGTGATTTGGATATGGGGATAAAAGTCGCAGAAAAGTTACTAGCACTGGAACCACACAAAGCAGAGACTTATGTGCTACTCTCAAATTTATATGCTGGGTCAGGGAAATGGGATGATGTGAGAAGGGTGCGGCAAATAATGAAGGAGACTGGCCTTCAGAAAGATGCTGGCCGCAGTTGGATTGAACTTGGAGGGGAAGTTTTTAGCTTTGTTGTGGGTGATGAGTTGCTACCAGAGTCAGAAGAGATCCGAGATGTATGGAGAAGATTAGAGGAAAAGATTAGCATAATTGGATATAAACCCAACACAGATTCCGTGCTTCATGAATTGAGAGAAGAGGAGAAGATTGAGGTGTTACGGGGACACAGTGAGAAGCTTGCAATTTCTTTTGGGTTGTTAAAGACCACCAAAGGTGCAACACTGAGGATCTGCAAAAATCTGCGCATTTGTGTAGATTGTCATAATGCGGCTAAGTTGATATCAAAGGCTGTTGAAAGGGAAATAATTGTGAGAGATAACAAACGCTTTCACCATTTCAAAGATGGGTTTTGTTCTTGTCAAGATTATTGGTAGGTGAATGCGTGGGGCTGGGCAAGTATTCTCCAATCGTATTTTGAGTGAAAATTTCTCAGAGCGTATCAAGGGGATTCCAGCTGCACAAATGATTGCTTCAGCTTATTCCCATGCTCTCCCATGTCCTTACGACTTGTACGGTAATTAAATTCAATTGACATTGTCCTGATTTCTGAGCATATTCTATCTGAAACACATTGTGCATCTCCTCATTGAAGCTCTTTTCCTAGACAGTAAATTCTACATTGTAGATTAGAATTTTAGAACTTTTAAAAGGTGGAGGTAGAAAATATGAGCTATGTAAAATACAAAGATCTTAGCTTCTAAATGATGAGAAACAGATTTTTTTTTAGCATTAATGGTGGGAAGAATCTCTGTAGTCTAGTCAAATTACTGCATAATTTGCCAAGCAGCACCCTATAGCTTCCTAATAGCCCGGGTCATATCTTGCTGTTTAAATATGATAAAGAGGTTAGGGATCAATAGTAACGATTTGCTCACTCAGATGGTTAAGTTGCTGCTGTGACACATCAATGCATGCACATTTATTATGTAATGGAAAGAAAAAAACAAATAATAACGAGTATGTGGTGATTTGGAAACATCTAAGATCTTGCTAAGAAAAGTACCTTTCTAAACCTGTTTGCGGTACTAGTCTGTTATGTATCTCATCTAATTTGTAGTATTTTTTTAATATCATTTTCTTTATATTGACATGCTTATAAAGTTTTTAACTTAAATATTTTCTTCTGTTTGATTTTTTTAGATAGTTGATGCTGAAGTGCTGATTTGATTACTACACTTTCCTACAATCAGTGAAAGGCTTCAATAGCAAGTATTCTATAAAATCAGGTAGCATTGTAAAGATTTTATGCTATGACCTTAGGTGAAATTGCTTATATATAAATGATGTGTGTTAGATTAATTTGGAAATTTAGCGGTTATATTATAACTATTCTCTAATTTGTTCTGTTTTAGTAAATTGCTGTGTGCTATGCCCTGGCCGTGGAAAGGTGAATCTGTGTTCCTGAGAATGGTACATGCTGCATATGTGCAAGCATTTGTTGCTTGTTGAAGTTAATTGCATATTTGCTGGGAGGATCCATGCGATCAGTTAGATAAATAAACTGGATGTTGGAATTATGTCTTTGAAAGTAGTTGCATCATGATGAGAGGCTTAAAAGTAATCATGTGTGTTGTATGCAAAGATGCAAAGTTCACATTAATGTGTAATCAATCAGTCTCTAGAGAATATGTTTGATATTGTATGTTGAAATCTAATTGCACGATTTGAAGAGGAAGTGTATGAATTTCATTTTGTGTTGAAAAAATATTCACACTTTTTAACCCTAAATAAATCCTTTTTTTTTTGGTTGAGGTGTTTTCTTACCCCTCAAATCAATGGTCCAGATCTCTTCTTTGTTTTTACCCTAATTATTGCATTATATAAAGTTATAAACACAAACTTCTTTTCTAACCGTACTATTTTGATTCCTCATTTATTTAATTTATCTTTGCTCTCTTACGATATTAATTCTTGCATCCCTCATGTCATTTTCTTTTCCAAACCTAAATAGATGTGTGCAGGCAAAGTCAACTATTTTCATTGTTGCAAGATTGAGTACCCAAATTGTCTTCTCACCTGTAAATGTTCGTTCTTTAATTTCTCTTATATCAAATATAATCCAAATGTGAATTTGTCAAAATTTACATACAATAAAAAGATATTAAGTGAAATTGTAGCCTTATGGTACAAACAAGTTTATTGCCAAACTTTGTCCTTTTAACTTGCTTACACTGAGATCATGGCACAATGTAGACATCAATTTGGTCTACAAGATCAATAATCTCACGTAGTATATATACTAACTCTTTATTTCTCTAATTTTGCAGCTCTCTATTTCCAATTCTAGTTCAAATGGACAACACATTCCACGAGGTAAAAAATAAATTCCATACTTTTGGAAAAGTAGTTGTTAATCTCGGTAACCTTCTTTATAAACAAACTCACTCTTGAATACTTTGGTAAGCTTACTGACTTTTATTTATTTATTTGGTGTTTGAAATCTGATAATTTTTTGTATTTGGTGTTTAAATTTCAATTTCAAGTGTATGAGAAACTTGGGGGATTTGGAGGATCGCATAAGTTGGTTGCCAGATGAAATACTCATCGCTATACTGTCTTTGTTGACAATGAAAGAAGCAATCAAAACTCATGTTCTTTTGCTTAGGTGGAAATATTTGTGGGTGTTCCCTGATACTTTGGACTTTGACAATCCAGATCCAGTGCAGGACATTGTGGGCCAAAAGAAAAAAAATTCAAAATCAAAAGGAGTAAGTTTGTGAAAAGGGTGAACTGTATTCTAAAATTATATTGAGCCTCAACTATAGACAAGTTCAGAGTCTGTTTTGAGTTAGATAAACATTTTACACGTCACATTGATAAATGGATTGATTTTGCAATCTCAAAGAGAGTCAAAAGGCTTGAATTGGACTTTACACCATTGATGACTATGAACCAATGTTATACATTTACACATAAGCGGTTTACAAGGATTATAAATTCTATTGGAGATTTCCTGACATCCCTCACTCTAATGTGCATCAATGTAACTGGCAAGCTTCTGGATCACTGCCTTTCCAATTGTCCTGTGCTTGAAAGGTTACAATTCTCTATCTCTAGTGAGACTGAAAATTTACAGTCTGTCACTGCAGTTGTAGTACCTACACGTAATAAATTATTCACAAATTAAAAGTATTGAAATTTTTGCTCCAAATCTTGAGTATTTTGGATTTGTTGGTTCAAGAATAGAGTTGTCTGTTAATTATGCACCCCGTCTTCTAGATGTACTTGGTGGAATATATTTCTCACCTATGAGTTATTTATTTTGCCCTCTGTCAAGCTACTTGTCTCAGCTACAGTGTTTGAAACTCGACATTTGCCATTGCAATTATGTAAGCACTTTAAATTCTTTTGCAATCTCTTTCATGTATGTTTATTCTGTTTTATGCACTGTTATCTTTATCTCTAGTTTTTTATTTTTCAGAGTGAATTGGAATACCCTGAATTGAAGTGAGTTGCTGCATTTGTTGATGGAAACCTCCTTGGCTTAATCTCTATAATAGAAGCGACACATGTTTTACATAAATTTTCCTTGGAGGTGACTATTCATATTTCATAACTTGCCACTTAAGCATACTAATAGCTTTTTATTCTTTAATTTCGGTGATGCAATTTGCACATTAATTGTTGGCTCATGGTTTTCCATCTTTTTATCTATTTAAAAGATATTCCTTGACCACCGTGCACCTTTGGTGCGGTAGTCACTCCACAAGTACAAATGCTTGTGGGGTGTGGAGAGTAAAGGCCGGGATTTAAGTTTTCAAGAGGAAGTTTTACACATATATACTTTTAGTTTAGACTAAAGTAGAATTTCTATCTTGTATATAAAAAAGAAAGAAAGATATTCCTTGAATTGCCATGAGCATTTATATTATTGGATAAAGTTTGCCTCCAAACCAGTTTGGAGGAATCTTCTCAAACTCATTATATGACACTTCATAGAACTATCTATGTGAATTATATGAACAAATCACATGACTCATTAAATAAATCATGTGACTAAAATTATACGAGGATTGGTTTTGAGTCTCTATATAATGGGTTGGAGGAAATTTCCTCTTAACCGGTTTGGAGATAAACTTTGTCTTATATTATTGTTTCTAATTTCTAAGGAATAAGTGTTGAAATGAATGTTGAGTTCTATTAAAGTCATCATCTTCAATTTCCAAAGTTTAGCAGTTTCGTACATATCATCATTATTATTATTATTTTTGGATGAAGAAGAAATTTTTTAACAAATTTCCAAAATAGAGTACAACCGAGCAACATCAATCTACAAACAACAACAACTAATCATCAAATACAGAAAACATTATTCTCCACAACCACATAACAATCAACTAAATATGGCTATATTATTCTTACAGCCTCTGGCCTTGCTCTAACATCCTCTCTAATGGCTCTAAATATGGTTTCATTAGATTTAATTTACCCTTCATGTTTTGATCATCATTAGTTATTTGATTTTAATCCATATATTTTTATTTGCTTACACATACTGCTTGAGTATCATTGCTATCTGTTTTGAACTTCCTTACTTTCTTTTTCCCAATTGCATGCATGATTCGATACTTATTTTCCTTTTTCTGAATTGCAGTTGACATGTTTTGCGTGGTCTAAATGCCCACATAAATATAGAGAATCAAGGAAGGCGATGAAACATCCCAATGAACACATCAAGGTGGTGGAAATAGATGGATTTGTTATTAATCCTCGTAATCCACATTTAGTGGGAACTCCTCAGGATAAAGAGAACGAAGGCGCCAGAGAATGTGCTGAGCAACTAAAGAAACATCTACCCCTAGGAGCTGAGTTAATTATATTGTAATCATCATCATTAATATTAGCAAGTGATTATGTGTGATTATCTATATATTAGAGATTTTAAATTGTTTTCACTGTAATGATATTTGATTTTATATCCAAGCGGTTGTGACATGGACTGCTAATTGTTAAAATGTGAAGGTTGTGCCTTCTGTTGTTTCTGTTTATTTTGTTTTTTCTGTTTTTTAATATGGAAAACAAGCAATGTCAATTGTTCTAGGGAAGATGACTTTCTCACTCGCACACTTGACTTGATTTTGTGTGGGAATCCAATGACATTGACAAACATGTGTAATAGCATGTTTGTATTCTATATATGGGTACATCTTTGAATGTGTATTGTGGGGCTCGTGTATTTAATGTTTGGATCTTAGTCCTATAGCATCTATTTTGTTTAACATTTTGGTCTCTAATAGAAATTGGGTATTATTTGGGCTATGAAATTTGTTTTTGTGTTTCTCTGAAATGGGTTTGGATGTTCGATTCTGTTTGTTTTCTAAATGAATTAGTGCTGAAAGTACTACATTTCTTGCTTCTGATAGAGCAGTAGTCAGCCATTTATTACACTTTTGGGTGTGATATTTTGAACTGGTTCACATGGAAAAGGGTGGTTATAATATTGAGGCTCTTGAGCTGAGCTTGTATTACGGTTTAGCTCTCTTTATTGTGTACTTCAAAAATGTTTTGTGAGTTGGTTTAGCTAATCTTCTTGTTAAAAAAAGGGTTGTGGTAGATGATGGTTCTGAACTTCGTCTACACTAAAGTGTTACGAAGAAAGCAGGTGGTCAAAGGGTTCGCCTAAAAAATAAAATTCCAGAACTGAAAGATGTTACAAGCTCAGCATTTGAAGAAAAACAGTTAAAACGTTTTCATGTTGCCGAGAGTTACAATTAAGTTTATATAGTCAAATTTTTAATAGATTAGCGCTGAATAAATTTTTAAATTTATAAAATTTAATCTAAATCATAAAATTGATCAATTTCAAATAAAGACAATTGAAATAAATTAATAATAAATAGCTCTTTATTCACATTCAACTTCAAAGTATCGTCCCCCTCAAAAAAAAAAAAAAAAGTACCAAATTATTGCGAAAACGTTGGAGACTTTCTAGACAATATTTTTATAATAATTTCATAACACATAAGTTGTTATTGACTCTTAATGAAGGAAAAAAAAGGTAAAGTTATTGGTAAATTCATATTAGAATTAGTAACAATTGGTTATATCAAAATTTGTTGCGAATAGTTTGTTATTTTTAAAATTTGTTGTGAAAATATTATATACGTACGATTAGTATTTCTTAAAAAGGTAAACTAATAAAAAGGAAAAATGATTAACAATTGGAAAAAAGATTTATTTACTTAACAATAAAATTATATAGAAATATAATATCTAAAAGCCAAAAAATAAAAATAAAAATAAAATTAGTTAGTAAGTTAATAAATCGAGAGAAGGGAATAAAATCTGGTTAGAGAGAGAACAACCAACTGTACAAAATACTGCAAATTTTTAAAGTCTTCTCTACTCTCTACTTCTCTGTTTCTCTCTTCTTCTTCTTCTTCACTCATTATTAGTTTGTGTGTGCCTTATAAATAAAAATAAAATATGGAAATGGCGAACGTGCCATCAAGTTCACCTCCGACACCAACCTCGCCGCCGTCGGCCTCCAATTCGGAGAACTCCGCCACCAGCCCCACCACTTCTCTCACTCCACCTAACCCACTTCACCTTCAGGTCCTCTCTCTCTCTCTCTGTGTTTATTTGTAAATAACACTGTTTTTCTGTTCTGTTTTGTTTTAGATTGTTAACGTTAAAGAGGGTTTGTTGTTGTATTGGGTTTGTTAAGGTTGTCGACGAAGGACCAACCCCGAACAATGGATCTCTCAATGTCGACGACAAAAAGCCTGACTTTCCACACCAACACTTCAAGTTAGTTTTTTAATTACTTATTTTTTCTGTCTTTTGTTGCATGCATGTCTGTACTAAAATTCTGGGGTTGTGATCTTTATAGGTTTTAGAATTTAATCCCATATTCGAATATGTTCGTCATTGTTTCTTGTTTTTGTTTAGTGTATGATTGGTTTGGTTTTTTTTCCACCAAACCAAATGGGTTCTTTTTAATAAAACAAAATAAGGACCTAGCTTATGTTATACTTAAACATCTATTTGCTCGTGTTCTCTGAAAATCAATAAATTTAGAAGAAAAAAAGAAAAGAAACTTTATAACAAAAGAGAAAACAAATAAATAATTAAAGAAAAAATGTGTTTTCACCTACAACCAAGGAGCTGTTGATTTCATAATTTGAATAGGAATATGGTCAAACTTTGAAGGGTAAAAAATGGTGAAAATTTGAAGTTCAAGAGTTAATTTCCTTTGCTTTTGCATCATTTTGACAAACCAGATGGATAATGAAGGAAGATCACAAAACAAGCTTAAGTGATATTTTATAGGATTCTTCAGTGAATTAAACTGCCTTAAATACCTTTAAATGGAAAATTTTATGTATCAGATTAGTGAAAAGTAGGAAAGATTGATAACTGTACTAATCTACAAACAGAAGTTCCCCTTTAAAGTTACAACATTGTGGAACTAAATTGCAAAAACCAGTCCTTAATATGTATCAACATGGCTTGAAGAGTGTGAGCAAAGGATGCCAGGAGACATGAGAAAAACACAAAATTGGAGCTGTTAATGACCTTTAATGAAATTGTTAAAACAATGGTTAAAAAACCTCTAGAATCCATTAATATATATGCTGACACAAGCACAGCCTCTGATATGGATACAAGGTATCTAACATGGTGGCTGCAACGAACTGCAACATCGGCATAAGTACCTGACAAAGCATCCCACACATATATGTCAAAGTAGGAGAGAGAGAGAGAGAGGTTGGGTGGGGAGCAAAAACAGGTTATGTGGCTTGGAAATCTCCAAAGGATTTAAAAAAGGTTGAGCTTTGTTTCCCATCTCACTTGATGACAAGAAAAGAAATCTGTCAGTGTTAATTTAAACAACAAAATTTGAGGATTTTATGGGCTCCTAAGCTTGCCAAGAGCCGAGTAGCTCAACTGGTTGGCACCTTCTGGTGTTTCACCTCCTCTTTCTTAGTCCTTTTAAAAGATGATTGAAGCATTCTAATTTTCACTTCAGGGTTTTTAAGGTTTTAATAATTTTGTTAATTTTTGTGCTTTGTCTTGTATTGGTTTAAGATCAAGTATGTCCTTCCTTCTATGGATTTCACTTTTATTTAAGGTACCATAAATTGCTACTACTTGGAATTTAACGATCAGAATTAATTAGAAGCAATGATATCTTTCTACATGGGATTTCCTTAGATTACATTAGTGATGATGCTGTTATTTGTGTACTGCTAGGGTAAGCCCATATAAATGAATTTCAAAAATAAATAAAATTTATTGCTATTTTTTTTCCTCTCAAGTTTAATTCACTTGGAGAAAATTCTGGCAGCAATAATTTACCCCTTGTTAGTAACATCTTCTGCAATGCTTTAATTTTTGTTTGTATTACCAGTTAGTGTTTTCCTTGTGTGGTGTTGTGTGACCATACACAGTTATACTACATCACGATGAAGAACCATAAATATCCATCTAAATGTTGAAAGTTGTTCTGCAATACCAGTATACCACCTGATGTTATTGTAAAGAATGTGTGTGTGTGTGTGGGCATAACTCAAAGGTAAAAACATTGTTTCAAATCTTTCTCTCTCTCTCTCTCTCTCTTGCACGTTTGTGCATAGCCACTGCACAAAAGATGACTAAGTCAGTAATTTGGTCAACAGCCTTCATATGATTTCAAATATGACTTTAAGTATATTTAAAAAAAAAAAAAAAAAAAAGTATGGCTTTAAGCTTAGATGTCCATATTATGATGCTTGGATTTTATTTCTTTGTTTTGGTAACTGCTAACCAGGTTCTCACTTTAGATAATGTACATGAGTTGTGTATCTTTAATTAGAGCTTGTAATTACGTAGAAATATTAAGCAACTTAGATCAGATGCTAGTCTCAAGTATATCTGTACTGTCCAAAAATAATAAGTCTCAAGCATATCAGTAGAAAGGATAGCTGATGCTTTTTCTGTTGTCTACAATTATACTAACCTTTTTGTGCTTTGTGAGTCCTTATAATTTCTTTCTCTTTCATTTTTTGTTTTTAAAAAATATATATCTTTAAAATGGCCCATATAGCCCTGTCTATAACTTATGTAGTTTTAACTCCCTGTCCCAAACAAATGCCTTTTTTTTTTGTTGTTGATATGTTAAATTTTGTACTTTTCCAATGTTTTCGTACAAATTATATCCCTTATACAGTTATACCTTTGAAATGCTAATTACATAAGAAAATACTAAAAGATTATTGTCAATGCATTTCTTGATTCTAAAAAAGTTATCCTTGTTTGAACAAGAACACTCATTTTGGGACAAGGGGATACTATCTTTAGATCTATATAAGAGGCTACATCATATAGCGTGATCTTCATTTTTGTTAGGTTTCTTGACAGCACAGACTACATTGAGAAGTTCAAGAAATATGAAGCTGACTACACTTTCCGGTTGATGGCAAAATATTTCTCTAAGAAGAATCTATATGGAGGTAAGCAGTAATTGATGTAACTTTGAATTTTATAATAGGGGTTATTTTATTTGTCTCTTAAAAAATAAAATAAAAAATAAAAAAATCTTTTGTGCCCTGCATAGCCTTGGACAATTTGGTTTCTCATTTTCGTACTTAATTGAGTGGAAATTTGGCAATTGATTTTCTTTATTCTCAGTTCTCTCCCTCATTCAGAGAAAAGATTTTGTGGGTGGTCAGTTTTCTTATCAACTTATATAAATTCTTCAATAATGTAATTTTCAGTTACTGTCATCAGCCAAAAAATTTATGATTTCAACTCTCTCTCTCTCTCTCTGGTGTGTTCTTTTTATGTAATAATACCTTTGTCCTAGGGTACGTTTTAATCTTTTATACTTATTACCATCTTTATCCACTAGGAATTTGAGATTGCTTTTTTTGACTTGCTTTTTTTTGAACCATTTTGTACTTACCATCATTTGGTCACATTTTTATTTATTTATGAATCTGTGTCAAAATCGTATCATTGTGGAGCAAACCATAAAATGTATTTGCATTTCTTTCCTTCTGTTGGCTTGTGCACCTCTCATGTAGGCTCTCAAGGTATAATTGCCGAAATCCTATTTAGTGTACATGTTGTCTAATAGATTTTAAGCCCAATGAAAACTCTTTGTATTCTAGTCATATCTCAAGCAAGTTCAGGATCTTCCTGATAGCCATTTACTTTTGCACTTCTTTCATATTTTCTTTCTTGTTGCCTGCAAGGTAAAGGATTTGTAGATTGATGTCATGTATGAAGTGGTGACTGTGTATGTTTCTCAGGTTTTAATTTTGAAGGGCAAAGTAGAACACAAGACAAAGATTCAATTTCCACTGGTTGACCATAATATACTTTTTCTTCAATGAACTTAATTTTTTGTTGTACTAGAATGAAAATTTATGATGCATGTAAGTTACTTAATGATTCATTATTGTAGTGGATATCATCATCATCATCATCATCATCATAATGATTGAGTTTTATCTGTCATTTGCAGGCAACATATTTGATGGGAACATGAAAATAGATGATGAGGTCATAAAGTCAAGCAGGTACAATGAAATTGAAGCATGTATTTTTTATCTGGAATTTGCATATGCTGCAGCAGAAGCTAATCTATTTTAGGCCCTATTGTGTGAAGGTGGCCTTGTACCCGATCATATGCAAACCCAGTGCAGGGTTTTGAAGACCAAAGCAGCAGTATTCCAGCTTATTCAGATGAAACTCCAACTGATATATCAAACGGGAAGCACCCAGTAAGAAAGACTAGCTGAAGACATTTGCTACCTTAACCATACTCTTAGACCTACCTGTATGGTACGTGGTACCGTATATTATTTATGATGTAGACAATCAGGTTACTGGGTGAAATGAACCACAACTTCACGTAACCTCCCATTTAGTGTAAGAAATGTCCACGGTTCAGAATTTACAATTTATCAACGCTATTGGATCCGGAAACATACAATTTATCAATGCTTTTGCATCCAGAAACACAAGTAAATCAGCCATCATAAATAATTAGGTTGGAGGGAGCAAAGTGCTGAAAAATGACAGGAACTATATTCAATTGAAATGGAGATCTTTCCCAACATAAAAATAGCTACATGGATTAAGTGGAAAAAAATTGAACGTATTCTGTTGATCAAGCTAAATGTCTTGTACTTATTAAGGTTTTTGTAATATTAAAATGCGAGGAGGGATGGTTTTATTCCATATCTTTTGCAATGATTTCAATTCCTAAATGCAAATTTTGATCTCTTCCAGGAGGACCTTTGCTTTTGAGGACCTGGTCAACAGTGATAACTAAGCAACTCATCCTTGAATCAATTTCATGATTTGCATGATAAGCCTTGTTTGGCTCCATAAGCCAATCCTGAATATGGTTCCGAATGCTCAAGCTGCCCAAATTTGTTTTGACTGAGAATTAAAAGAACGAAAAGGCATCCAAATCCATATGTATGTCTCAACCAATATGTTTAATGAATTTGGTGAGCTTGCATTTGTAATGCCGTGTTAAGTATACTATATACGACATCACATACCATGCACAATTGGTATTATTTCTGATTATTTGATGTGATGTACTGGAGGAGCCTCTCACTTTTGTTTGGTTCAATCTTAGTATAAATTACACATTAACAATGCCAAATGAAAGACGTACCATTGACAACTAGTGTAGGCTATATACCTCTATATGTAACGCCGCAAAATCATAAATAATAAAAGTCTCTTCAATTTAACTTCAGGTGGGTAAAGTACCAAATTTCAAACCACGGTTAACTTAAATTTTGGCTAAACTACAGGTGAGTAGGTTGTAATTAGCCTATAATATTGTATAGACTATCGTAATACCTATATTTGCAATTAAATAAAAAGTATTACAAATATTTCCCTATATAGGTTGCACCTATATTAGAATTTTTTTTGAAAAAGTTTCAACCTATGGCGTCCGCTCTTGATGATAGTTCTTTATCATCAGATTAAGACACCAATCAGTTTTTGGTGTAGGCGGGGATTGAATCTTAGAACTCTTATTCAACCATCAGAGACTTTACTAGTGGAGTTAACTGGAACCCTCCACCTATATTTGAAGTTGATATCTATTAAAGGTAATACTTTTTATTTCCCTTTCAATAGCCTTTGATATCAACTTAGCCGCATCTTACAACAAGAGTAAAAGTCCGAAGTTGGCCATAAAATAGAGGAGAAGAAAATAATATAAGAATAGCTCATACCTCTACTTGGCTTAAAAAAAAACAATGGCTTATATTGAGGTTTGCTTTGCTTTTATAGTGTTCATAATTAACCCCGCAAATTTAGAGATAAATTATCAATGTTTGAGTTTAAGTTAAAGTTTGACTTGTTAGAGAGATAGAATTTCACTCCTTCTTAAGTTCAAATTAAAGTTTAAGTTAAAGTTTGACTTGTTAAAGAGATAGAGTTTTACTCCTTATTAAGTTCGGATTAAACAAAAATAATTTTGTTTTACAAAAAATGATAATGATGCATTTGAGTTTTAGTTGGACTTGTTACGGAGATAAAGTTTTACTCATTGTTAAGTTCGGACTAAACAAAAATAATTCTATTTAAATAAAATAATAATTTTACTTAAATATTGTGCTGACGTGGAAAATTGTGAGAGTTTCAGAGGCTTCGGTTATATATATATATATATATATATTATAGATGATAATGATGAGTTTGAGTTTAAGTTGGACTCATTAGAGAGATAGAGTTTCACTCCTTATTAAGTTTGGACTAAACAAAAATAATTTTATTTAAATAAAATGATAATTTTATTTAAATATTGTGCTGACGTGGAAAATTGTGGAAGTTTCAAAGGTTTTGGTTTTATCTATATATATGGAGAGAGATTAAACCCAAATTCTCAAACACGTATACACGATTCAGACCTAAAGAACAGCTCCTCCACCGCCTAAACCCATTCCATCTCCTCCTCTCCCCTAAACACCGGAGCTCCACCACGTCGCTGGCGCCACCACACACTTCATCTTTGGAGCTAGCGCCGCCACACATATGCCATAGGAGCATTAATTAAGGAAATATTTGTAAAAAAAAAAAAAAAAAATGAGAAAAGGAAAAAGTAATTGATTTTTTTAACAAATTTTTATATTTTTCATAAAAAGTGGTAGCAAAACTTTCTTAGAATGGTATATTAACAAAAGCCTCCAGAGCACCTATTAACCGGACCCTTAAAATATTTAAAATAGTTATTACCAATGGTTGGTGGTCTTTATTGTTGAATATATATATATATATATATATATATTTAGAATCTATTGAACATAAAAATTGATGATTACATAAGTTGGCATACAATTTTTTATTATTCTTTTGATAATGGGCAAGCAATATAAACTTACTACATTATTAACGTTACTATATTATTTATTTTTTTTTAGATAATTACATTATGCTGTTAACTCCACAGTTCGAACCTTTTCCCCCTAGATTCCCGGGCACTTTATGCACAGAAATGTGTCAATTCAGCTATATTATTGTATACCAACTTAGAGCATCTCCAGCAGCTTAGGCAAATTTTTGAACTGTTTGGAAAATAAACAGTTACTTTTACTTTTTAACTATCCACTTTTTCAAATACACTTTTCAACAGATTCTCTTTCCCATTCTCTATCTCATTTAAATATTATTTCTTCATTCATTATTTATTCTTTTTTTAACAACTACACATCTTCCAACATTTTTTCATTCAATACCTGATTATTATAATAAAAAAATATTTGAACTTGATTATTATAATAAAAAAATTTTTTTAAAAACATTTGAAGAATGAACAGTAGCCCATCAGACTTGATGAGCTACTATTCATGAGCCAAAAAAATTCTGGGAATAGAGCGTCCATTAGAGACT
Source organism: Quercus lobata (assembly GCF_001633185.2). Classification (NCBI taxonomy): domain Eukaryota; kingdom Viridiplantae; phylum Streptophyta; class Magnoliopsida; order Fagales; family Fagaceae; genus Quercus; species Quercus lobata. The sequence continues at coordinate 21,409,159 of NC_044913.1, read as the reverse complement.
ATTTTTATGGTGTCATTCTCTATTATAAAGATTTTTATGCACCATTGGAGATGCTCTTATTGAAGTAATAAAAAAACGCCAAAACAAAACAATGGTTCCATTTCTCAAACAGCTAAAATTTAATTTCCGAACATTAGAATGCCAATTTGCACCAAGCTCCTAATGAGGTTTAGTGCTATTGTCAGCTTTATAAAATAAGAAATTAATTAATTAACCAATTGGCTCTCAATTAGCAGTGGTCCGTATCATGTCATTCCCAAAGATCCAATGGTGTTTAGCTGTTATATTAATTAATTGAAGTGAGACTAGTCCAAATGGCTTTTTCTTTAAGAGGAAGGTTTTGTTGGTTTTTTCTTTAGCATATGTACCACAAATTTTCTTATATTGAGCTTATAAACTAATATATCACTAATCATAAAGAGATAATTCAAATAAATCATATGAAAACTAACAAGTTCACATCCACCAATCACATTCATTGCCACATCTTTATGTGGTAAAAACTTATAATACCTACCACAAAACATTACATTGTCCCCAAACAAAATAACTAGCTACTTATAGAAAAATAAAAAAAACAAAACAAAAGAACATTCTATTGTATAGCTGTTCATGTAGTTATTATTTAAACAATTTCATGTATTGCGTGAGCACTATTCTTGCTATCAAAATACTGAAAGAAACTCCTTACAAAAAAATCCCCTAAACACTATATTCATGTAGAGCAGAGAGCATATAAACGCCTATGAAAACTAACAAGTTCATCACCTTTCTATAGGAACTTTGCAAACTCTGAGTACTATCCACCATCTATTCTATGATGTCCAAGCTCTTGGCAAATTTTCGAAGGTTCACTCGATCTGTTCCTGAGTTAAGATGTACCGAACTTCTACTACGAACAGATATCTGGTACTCATTTTTCAAATCTGCCATCACCGTAGCTTCATCTGTGTTGGAGAAGTAAACAACCTTGCTTCTCAATTCTCCCCCACTGCAAAACCAGGTAACTCTCTCTGGAAACTACGGATGTGAAATACTTCATGAATTTTTCAGTATCTGATAGCGTATAATCTAGGTTTTTGGATCCTCAAGTGATCCATTGCTTTTCTGATCTGAGAAAATAAGAAAGAATTGAATTGTTTACTCTCTTGAATTGTTCTATCTTTTCTTTAAATTGGTTTACTATCTTGAATTGTTCTAGCTCAGTTTCTTAATCAACTAGGGATGACAATTCCCGCCCGACCCACGAGTTCTTGGTCTGACCCGACTCGATAAAGAATAGGGTTGGGTTTGGGTTTTTAAAAATGTTCGCAAGTGTCTTTGCTTCTTGCGCTAGAGCTGTTGCTTCTTCCGCCAGTTTTCTTAGTTCTTGTGCGAGTGCTCTTTCTTGCACTAATGTTTCTGCTTGCACCCCTGTCACTACTTGCACCCGTGTCACTGCTACTTGCTAACATTGTGCTACTTTTTGCTCAAAACTCTGATTTTCCTATTGAAGTCACCTCACATTGCGTTGAATTTCCTGAAACTACGGCAAAGGAGACTTCAATCAGAAGAGGAGAGTTTTGAGCAAAAAGCAGCACAATGTCAGCAAGCAACAGTGACACGGGTGCAAGTAGTGACAGGGGTGCAAGTAGAAACATTGGTGCGCGACCGCAGCGCGCGACCGCCACCCAGGCAGCAGCGCGCAACCCAGGCCGCAACGCGCGACCCAGGCAGTGCGCGACCAAAGCAGCGCGCGACCCAGGCCGCGCGCGACCCAGGCAGCACGCCCAGGCCAAGATCTGATTTGATCTAAGTCTCTCTAGCTTTCTCCGCCCAGGCAGAGATCTGATTTGATCTGAGTCTCTAGCTTTCTCCCTCTGATCTGATTGTTGTGTTTCTGGATTTCTTAAATTTTTTTTGGGTATTTCGGCTTGTACGAGAGACTTGAGACTTAGAAATTTTTTTTAAAATTTTTTGGTTTATAAATCGAGTCTTAGAGACTCGATTTCCAGGTAGGAAAAAAATGCCACATCAAACCATAAAAATCGAGTCTCAAAGACTCGATTTATAGGCCAAAATCGAGTCTCACAGACTCGAGTTGCTAGTAAATAATATAGTTTAAAAACTGAAACTACTAACTATATTGTTGAAAAATTATGCTTAGTTACCCATTTTCGCCCTCTTCATTTGGTTATCATCCTCAACCAAACGCACCGTTTTAGCTCAACAAAAGGACAAAACTTAACTAAACCAAAATCCAAAATCACTGTAGAAAGAGCATTCGCTCTTTGTATATAGTTAGTAGATATATATATATATATATATACACACACAAAACTCCCTAACCCTTTGAGATTTTGAGTATTTAATCCTATTAGTATTTTTTTTTTTTTTACGTCTATATTAAATCTAGATCAGAAATTGACTCATTATAAATTTTGGGTCACTAGTTTAACTAGTCGGTCTCAGTTCAAATCACCGGTTGAATTAAAATTTAAATAAAAATATAAAAAGGTTTTTAAAAGTTCTAAAAATTAAAAATTGATAGATCAATTTTTAAAAATTTAACAGTATACATATATAGTATTCACATATAAAATATATAAGGTTACAATAACATGCTTAAGGAAATAATATTTATTGATCACTCTTAGTATAAGCTAAAACATAAAGAGTTCAACTTTTTTATTTTTACAAAAATTTGTAATGATAGAATCTTTAAATTAAAATAGATGAACAAACAAAGTAAATATTATAACAAAAATATTGTGCAATAATTTAAACTAGTGATATGAAAATAACTTAAATCATTTTGAAAGATAATAATTTTCTTCCTAATAACTTTTAAGTATTTTAAAGTACTCAAAAAAAGCCTAATTATTTTTAGAAACTTGTTGAGGTTGAACAAGGTTACAAAAAAATCGTCGAATATAATTGGGTTAATTAATTTGACTAGGTTATATGCTTAAATGGTCTAATTAAAGGCTTAAATCAATCTAAGCACTGGGTCACTAGTGTAAAAATCCAATCAACCATGTCTAGACATAATAACTATGATTTATTTGTAAACCATTAATTGTGATATTATTTCATATGAAAATAATATAAACATGGTAGGTTTCAATTAGCTCAATTAGTATAGTCTCTAATGGTTGAATAAGAGATCTGAGATTCAATTATCGCCTACACAAAAAACCGATTGGTGTCTTAGCCTTATAATAAAAAAACACAATCATCAGAATTGAACGTCATATGTTGAAACTCTATATATCATTGTGTAAGCAAAAATGTCTGTTTTCACAAATTTTTAGTAGTTTAGGTATAAAACAATTAATACAAGAGGTGGTTAATTGTTACATTCAAAACTTTAAGTGGTTTCGTATTTTACAATTAAAAAAAAAAAAAAAAAAAAAAACCAAGGAATTTTTGTGTACTTTCCCACAATTTTAAATTTTAGTTAATGACCCCTTTCATATTAAAAAAAGAAAAAGAAAAAGAAAAACACTAATTTAAAGTACAAATTTCTTTTTCTTTTTTTATTATTCACTTTTTTGCCTTATATAATTCATTAACTTTAAGAGCCCCTAAAACATATGTTCACAAAATATATAAGCAAAAATATTTTGTAAAAAATCTTTTTCTTTTACAAAAACTAACTCTTTTTATTTTTCATTTTACATACTACAAGATTGTTAGGGATATAGAAATGCATGGTTTTTTTTTTTTTTTTTTTTTTTTTTTTTTTTTCTTGTTAGAAGAAACAATAACTCTATAGTCACAACTTTCACAAAAATATGTCCAACGACCAAGATGTCGAGCTGGTAACTACAAATAATAAAGTGATATTAGTAATAGTTCAGATGAGAACCAAAAAAAAAAATCACTTATCTGTTTTGAAAAATGTGGTGTTTATAGCATTACTTTGAAAGAAAAGATATTATGAATTATATGGTTGAAAGTTTGACACATGTTCTACTTTGTCATCCATAAACAAAAGAAAATTTTTTTCATTTAAATTATCTTAAATTAATTTATATGTATACATTTGATATTTTCTAAAAATAAATATTATACTCTAAAATCTAATCTTTAATTTAGTTAACAAAAAAGCAATAAATTAATTGTGTATATATTTTAAAAGGTAATTATATATGACTTAGAGTATCGTTTTTCATTGCAGCTTCATGAAGAAAAATAGTGATTTAAAAGAAAAAAGAAAAAAAATGGCTTTCCATTAACTACTTCACCAAGTAAGTAGAGACAAAACCCTTAGTAACAATAATCGGGTAGAATATTAATGATTTTATATGGAAATCCATCAAATGTAGAATTGGAATCCCACATGTGATAGTCTTTGACAACAAGAAGCAAATCAACAACAACTAGTTCAAGGAATTTTGCTCACAGTTGGGAATTACTCTTCTCCTAGTCGCTCACACGCAAATGGGCAATTTGAAGTGACCAACATGGCGTTATTAATGATGATCAAGGTTCAAGCCTCAGTGTCAAAATGCCTATTGCCAAAGAAGTGGAGAAATAACAATTACACTCTATTCCTACCTTTTATCTACTAGAGCATACTTATTAGTTCTTTGGCCATGGTCTATAAACATGAGTATTGAACCAATTTCTAGCCAACTCTACTCAATTCTCCTTCACTCTCACTCCCTCATCCTCTATCCAAACTGACCATTAGAAATCATTGTAGAATCCGCTAAAGTGAGTGTTACCTCACTAACATGACTCAAGGGAGGTGAAAGGTATTACTGTTATACCACTAATGCTCACTAAGGACACCCTATAATGGTTTATTAACCTTAGATAGAAGTGAAATCATCGCCCTTGACTATGCAGTGAGCTAGTGAGTCAAGGAAGTGGGCCAAACCCCACGTCTCGTATATTTGCTTCAAGTCTAGCTCTAAGGATCAATCTAATTTCACCACGAAGGTGGATGACTATGCAGTCAAAGTAAGTAGTCCAAGTCGTAATCTGTTATTTTGCACCACACTAGTGTACTTTAATTGACCTTTTATCTAAATACAAATTCTCTATATTATTTTTTATGTTCTATTTTATATTCCACCAATTACAACTTGCCATGTATTTGTTTAACTTTCCTTATAAAATAGCCAAAATTTAAAATTGAATAAAAAACACATGACAAGTTGTGATTAGTGGAACATAAAATGAAACACAAATTGTGGTATAGAGGATTTGTATTCCTTTCATCTATACTAGACAACATAAACCACAAAAAAAAAAACTATTGTATTGACAATGTTACTAACACACCACATTGTAAGCATTAACAACACTAAACACAACTATAATAGATATAAAATACTCAAAACTATTTTTTTTTAAATCTCATTTCTAGCACTAAAAGGAGACCTGGGGGGGATATAGCAAGAAAAACTTCAAAAAGAAAAAATACATATTTGATCAATTGGGATACTCACTCTTTAGTGCATAAGCATAACAATCAAACTCAGCCATGAATGGTTAGAGAAAAAAAGCATCTTTTGCTTTAGAAGTTTGTACCACAACCTTATTACTCACACGTGGGTGGTGATTAACTCTATTTTCCAGTGCACCTATGTGTTTTGGTTCCAACCTAGGGAAAAAGGCACAACCCATTTTTTATCTTTTCATCAAAAAAAAGGCACAACCCAATGTAAAGGATGACTGAAATTACTACCTATAGAGACATTCCTATTTATGGTTAGCTTTTGAAAAATATATATTTTTGGTTCTTGAGAAACTATTTCGTTTTGAGGCCATGTGGGTGTCTGATTCGGATTGTAGAGAAGTAATTTCTAAGGTATGTCACTATACTCCTGATGGTACACCCATGTTCAAGGCAACTAAAAAACTTTAGAGATGTAAGAAACGATTAAAAGCTTGGGATCAAGACCATTTTGGTAATGTGAAGAAAATCATAAAGTAGATAAAAGAAAGGCTTTGGAGAGCAGAGGAGGTTTCAACAAGGACTGGGGTTTTTAATGAGGTGGCTTATTTAAAATCTGAGTTGAATGTGCTTCTTGATAAGGAGGAAAAGATGTGGGAGTAGAGGTCCCGGATTCAATGGCTAAAGAATGGTGATTAAAACACTAAATTCTTCCATGGGTCAGCTACCCCAGAGAAAAAGGAGGAATTTCATTAAGGGGTTGAGAGATGAGAACGGTGTTTGGCAAGAAGATGAGGAGGTGGTTTTGGATTTGTTCAATAGCTTTTACACTCATCTTTTTACCTATTCCACTCCACAAGATTTAGAGCATGTGCTGGATGGGGTTCAAACTGTGGTTCATGAGGAGATAAGGGTTGATCTGGCTCGTCCTTACACAAGTGAGGAGGTGGGTGATGCGATCAAGGAGATGGCTCCACTTAAAACTCCAGGTCCAGATGGTATGCCCCCATTTTTTTTCCAAACCTATTGGACTGATGTTGGTATGGATATTACTCAGGTTGTTTTATCTAGTTTAAACTCAAGTTCAATTCTAAAGTCTGTTAATCATACTTTTATTACTTTGATTCCCAAAGTTCAAAATCCGAAAAGAGTGACAAAATTTAGACCCATAAGCCTATGTAATGTGCTCTATAAAATTGCTAGTAAGGTGATTGTTAACCGTCTCAAACCTTGGCTTAATTTTATAATTTCAAAAACCCAGAGTGCTTTCATTGCTGATAGATTGATTACTGATAATATCTTGATAACATTTGAATCTTTACATCATATGAAGACTAACTGTACAGGCAAGACTGGTTTTATGACTCTGAAACTGGATATGAGTAAAACTTATGATAGAGTGGAGTGGGTTTTTCTCGAAAGAATCCTTCTTAAAATGGGTTTTCAAGATTCTTGGGTGGCTTTGATTATGGAATGCATTACCACAGTTACGTATTCTATTCTGGTGAGTGGTGAACCTAAGGGCTTAATTAAGCCATCAAGAGGACTAAGGCAAGGGGATCCTCTCTCCTCGTATCTATTCATGTTTTGTGTAGAAGGGATGAATGCTTTGCTTAGTGGTGCCACTGTTAGAGGAGAAATCCGAGGTTTTTCAATCTGTAGAAATAGGCCTAAACTAACTCACTTGTTTTTTGCAGATGATTGTCTGTTATTTTGCAGATCTACCTTAGAGGAGTGCGCTAAAATTCAGGAGTTATTAGCTTATTATGAGACTGCTTCTGGTCAAATGATAAATAAGGAGAAAATGACACTCTTCTTTAGCAAAAACACATTCGAGCAAACCAAAGAAGCTATCAAGGTGGCACTTAATGTCCCAGCCATTAAGCATTATGAAAAGTATTTGGGGTTACCTTCTTTTATTGGCAAGAATAAGACAGCCTGCTTTACTCAAATAAAAGAACAAATTAGGAAAATAATGTAGGGATGGAAAGAGAAGCTCCAATTGTAGGCAGGTAAAGAAGTTATGATTAAGGCTGTGGTTCAATCTATCCCCACATATTCAATAAGTGTCTTCAAGTTATCGGTCGGACTGTGCAAATATATTGAGGCAATGATTCATAAATTTTGGTGGGGTAATGGTGAGTCCAAGAAAATCCATTGGATCAATTGGCGGTCTTTGTGTTCTTCAATTTTAGGACATATGTGGAACTTGTTAGAACATATGTTATGTAATATTGGCTAATCCTTTGATAAAACACACTTTACTTGTAATTGGGTAGATCTAGGATGGGTTTAGTACTTCAAGGAACAAGAGTTCAAGTCTAGTATTGAAGCCATACAAATCTATCCAAGAAACAAAGTGAAGAAATGTTGTTCATTAAAGTTCGACAGATATCTCGACAGATAATATCTATCGAGGTTTAATAAAGAATCTCGACAGCTACTTGACAGAAACAGTATCTATCGAGAATTACAAAATTCAGATTTCCAGATCTGTTTTTCATGCATATCCAAGTTATTTGTGTAGGGTTTCTTTTCTCACAACCTTAGACATATATAAGGATTATTTTAAGGGTCGTCTCACTTGATGCAAGGTTATACAACTCAATGCAATTTGATTATGTATGCAAATTGTGACCGGAGACAGAATTTGCCATAGTTCATCCTATTCCTTGTAGAAGTTGATGTGTCTTTGTGCCAAGGGTTTTGTAACCAAGGAGTTTCTTGATCTTCATCGTTGGATGAATTGAAGAACTCTGCAGCCAACATCTTCCTCAAGTTGGTGTTTTAGTCACATACTTGGATCCGTGCATCGATTGGTTATTCACGTACTAGGAGTCGTGCATTGAAAGGAGAGATTGTCACTACATTACAAGTCCAATTGGGTATTGGGGTAAGGGTTCAACTATAGGCTGGTATTAAGTACTAGGATTCCTTTTACTTGTAACCGCTTATTTTGATAATAATGGATTCTCAAGAGTGGTGAACTTAAATTCACCTGGTGGGGTTTTGCCTTGATGGTTTTCCCCATTCGTAAACAAATCACCTATGTCAAATTTATTTTCTGCTACATTTAGTTATTTGGTGATTTGTTTGTATTACCACGTTTATTGCATGTAATTAAATCTAATTAATTTCACTTGGCTAATTAATTGATTAATTTACCAAATGGGTCAATACATTCTTGGCCTATCAAGTGGTATCAGAGTAGGCACACTCTGATTAGGGTTAATATTTGTTGTGTGATCCATTGACCCCTGTTGTCATGGTTGCAAATGGCATGAAAAGACATTTTATTTCAAATATATCTTGTTTTTCTAATCTCTATTTGAATGAGTGTTTCAGAAAATGCAAGTCTAAAAGTTATTTGAAAGCTATCATGATGATTATTGAAAAAGGTCTCAGTATGACAAAGAAGAAACTAGACTGTCTCAGAATGAAAATGTGCAGAGGAGTTCGTCTGAGAAGAGTGAAAGTTAAAGGCTTTGTTTATAGATGGCTGATAAAAGAGTACATCATTCCTACTGATTTGACAGGCAAGCATGAAGTGTACTTTATGATGAACTCTGCATTTAAGGTAATGGACACATGTTTGTGGTACTTTGACAGTGGATGCTCAAGACACATGACTAGAGACCGTTCTCTCTTCAAGGTTTTCAAGTCTAAGAAAGGTGGAAATGTTACTTTTGGTGATAGGAGCAAATCTCAAATAAAAGGGAAGGGAACCATCTCACTACTTGGACTGCTAGACATTGCAAATGTATTGTATGTAGAAGGTCTGAGAGTAAACTTGTTGAGCATAAGTCAAATATGTGATCAAGACTTCATGGTATTGTTCTCAAAAGGGAAATGCCTTATGTTAAATGAGTCTGGGAAGAAACTCATAAGCGGAGTCCGCACTCTAGATAACTGCTATGGATTGGTACCTGATACTGATATTGTGTGCAATAGTATTCGGTTGCCAAATGAAGATTTATGGCACCAAAGGATAGGACATGATAGCTACAAACATCTGTCAATTGTATCTAAGCATGAATCAGTGTTAGGAATACCAAAGCTCAACAAGGTTAGCAATGTTGTGTGTGGACCGTGTCAGCTTGAAAAACAGATGAAAGCAAAACATCCAGGCACTCAAACATCAGCTACATCTAGACCTTTGGAACTGCTACACTTGGGTCTCATGGGTCCAACTAGAACCGAATCTCTTGGAGGAAAGAGATACATCATGGTTGTAGTAGATGATTTCATCAGATACACTTGGGTCATTCTTCTAAGATCCAAGTCAGATGCTCCTGAGCACATTGAAACCTTGTGTACAAGATTGCAAAATGAGAAGAACTTGAAGATTGATTGAATTAGTAGTGATCATGGTAAAGAATTCAAGAACTCATACATGGAATCCTTTTACACCAAGTTGGGTATATCTAAAAAATTTTTTGCTCCTATTACTCCTCAGCAAAATGGTGCAGTAGAAAGAAAGAACATAGTCATTTAAGAGATGGCTAGAGCCATGTTGCACAACAAGGATGTGGCTAGAAATTTATAAGGAGAAGCAGTTAACACTGCATGTCATACAGTTAACAAGGTGTATTTCAGACTCGGTACAAAGAAGACTCCCTATGAATTATGGAAGGGAAGAAAGCCAAATGTGAAGTATTTCAGAATCTTTGGAAGTACTTATTTCATCCTTAAGGATAGAGAGAATGTGGGAAAGTTTGACTCTCGAAGTGATGAAGGAATATTTTTGGAATACTCCTCCACAAGCAAGGCTTATCGAGTGTACAACAAAAGAACCAAGAAGGTGATGGAAACTGTCAATGTTATTATTGATAAAGTTTCAGATTTGGTTCTGAGAAAATTAGTGAGGAAATACCTAAGGAAATTCTTCCTTCAAAGCCTAAGGTTGTTCAAGATATGGTTGATCAAGAGCCCGTCTCTCCAAGTACTCCAAGTGTTGTAGAAAAGTCAGCAGACATTCCTACCTCACCTGATTCTGAATCTCATGAAGAGAAAAGACCTTCCTCAAGGATCAAGCTGAATCACCCTCCTAAAATTATTGTGGGAAATATGAATGGACTTACAATAAAAAAGCGTACAGTTGATAAATGTGTTGCTAACTTTGTGTTTTATTCTTACTATTTGTCGTAGGTTGAACCCACCAAGGTTGAGGATGCTCTCCAGGACGAAAGCTAGGTTAAGGCCATGCATGATGAGCTGCTCCAGTTTCAAAGGAATGATGGCTGGACCTTAGTACCTAGACCAGAAGGAGAGCACATCATTAGTACAAAGTGGATATTCTGTAATAAAACTGATGAAGAGGGAAATGTGATCCGCAACAAAACTCGTCAAGTGGCCCAAGGATATTCTCAAGTGGAAGAAGTAGATTTTGATGAAACATTTGCTCATGTAGCTCGCATGGAATCCATTAGGGTTCTCTTAGCCCGGCTTGTCACTTAAAGTTCAAGCTTTACCAAATGGATGTGAAGACTGCATTCTTGAATGGGTTTCTTAAAGAAGATGTCTATATTGCTCAGCCTAAAGGATTCATTGATCCACACTTTTTGGATCATGTGTTGTACCTCAAGAAGGCACTCTATGGACTAAAGCAAGCACTCAGAGCTTGGTATGACCAATTTACACAATACCTGGTCTCACATGGTTTCATAAGAGGACAAGCTGATAAAACCCTTTTCATCAAAAAGAAGAATGGCGAGTTAATAGTAGCTCAAGTTTATGTTGATGATATCATCTTCGGGTCTACAAAGGATGAACTTGCTCATGACTTTTCGAAACTTATGCAGGCAGAGTTCGAGATAAGCATGATTGGGGAGTTAAGTCACTTCCTTAGATTGCGGATTCATCAGTAAGAGTCAGGTATATTCATATATCAATCTAATTATGCTAATAATTTTGTGAAAAAGTTTGGATTGGAATCTGCTAGTCCTATTAGAACTCCCATGAGCTCAAATGTTAAACTCACTGTTGATCTATTAGGCAAAAGTGTTGATTCATCTCTATATAGAAGCATGATAGGTAGTCTCCTATACCTTACTGCTAGTAGACTTGACATTAGTTACAATGTGGGAGTATGTGCTAGATATCAAGCTAACTCCAAAGAGTCTCATATGATTGCTTTGAAAAGAATCATAAAATATGTCAAATCCACTACCAATTTTGGAGTGTGGTATAGCAAGGACACCAATGATGTCTTAGCTAGGTATTTTGATGCAGACTAGGCTGGGAATGCTGATGATAGAAAAAGTACTTTGGGGTTGTTTTTATGTGGATAATAATCTTGTCTCCTGGATGAGTAAAAATCAGAATTTCATCTCATCATCCACTGCTGAGGCTGAATACATCGCTACCGGTAGCTACTGCACCCAACTTTTGTGAATGCAAAAACTCCTCTTTGATTACGATATTCATCAAGAACATCTTACCATTTATTGTGACAATACCAGTGCCATTAACATCTCTAAAAATCCTGTTTAACATTCTCAAACTAAACATATAGAGATTCAACACCACTTCATTTGCCAGCTTGTCGAAGATGACACACTCACTCTTGAGTTCATTCACACTAATGATCAAAAGGTTGATTTGTTCACTAAGCCTCTCGATAGCAAACGATTTAAATTCCTATGCCAAAACATTGGTTTAATCTCCATGGAGTGATCTCTTCTCCTTCTCCTCCTTCCTCATGCATTTGCATCTAGTTTTATGCTATGCTTTGGTTAACATGTTTTTGTTTGGTTGTGTAAAGTGGTGGGTTTTGCTAATAGTGTTGGGCTGCTTCCTGCTGCACTAGGCCCAAGTTTTCTGGGTAAGGAAGTTAGGATCGGTCCAACTGCAACTCAATTTGGTCTGGCTTGCGCGCAAACTATGCGTTGTTTGCCAGAAACATGCTTGCAACAGGCAGAGCTGTTTCAGATAAGTTGTGACAGACAGACATAATAATAACAAAATAAAATATCCTGACTACTTTAATAGAAAATGACCAAATGATCCCTAAGAAACATAATCACAGTAATAATAATTACTTTTAGAAAAGAACAAAGGGAACAAATGGTAATATATATGGGTTAATCAAAAGATAAAGAAGTCAGATTAAAATCGAGTCCACAGGAGCAAAACCAGAGATGAAAGAGCATTTCTTCTCAATGCAATTAATCTCCCAGGAAAGTCCTACCGAGGAAATTAACTACCTTGAGGGAATTGGACTTGAATGGTTGATGCACAAAGGACTCCTCTTGGTTTTGACAAAGAGCAGGATCTTGTGAGGGAGAGAGGGAATCAATGTATTGGTGCATGCCTGCCGTTCTAACTCTTTATTTATTTTCTTTTTGGTTGTTCTCTTTTCTTTCTTTCCCTCACACTTGTTTCTTTCTGTTTCCTGGTATATATTTTCGAATTCCTATTCCTTAGTTATGGTTCCCGTTGTTGTTCTCCTTTTCTTTTGTTCACGACAAGGTTCTCTTTTTATAGTGCCTGCCGTGACCGTATTTTACTATTTTAGCCCTTAACCTCATTTGTCTAGTCTGGGTGTACTGGCCGACCACCACTGGTCTGTCTGTGTGCCACTCCCCATCACCAGACAAAGAAGAGTATTTTGTTTGTTTGTCTGCCGTGGCACCCTTTCCTGCTACGGTCTGGGTTCTTTCTCTCTTCCTAGTGGTTCCAACTCAACTTGCTTCTTTTGGGTAGTATGTCATCACAGCAGGACACTTCCCCCAAAAGAGCTTGAGTCGGAACCTCAAAAATAGATTTTGCCACTCTCCCCACCACCAAACCATGCCCTCTTACCTCTGATCCACAACCTCACCATGCCCTGTATTGGCTGGGTATAGGCTGGTGGTGCCTAGGCCTTGCGCGTGCCTCCCTTCCATGTGTGTCCAAAATCTGCCTATTGCTCATTCGTCTGCCGTGGTCTAGAGGCTTGCCTGCATAGTCTGTCGTCCATTTTCTTTGACCTTTTATGTGAGCTGCTTTTCGAATTTCCCGCTCCTCTTAAGAGCTGGGCTTTATTTGATACTGGGCCTTACATTTCTTTCGACCCATTTCTTGATTGCCTTTATTTCCTACCATATTACTCTGTCATTCCTACTGTAATGTCTCAAACCTGCTGGGCCTCTTTGGGCCAGCCATTTACTCTTTCCCCCAGTGGCTTGGCATGACCATTAGTTTTCCTACTTATGGGCTCCTATGTCCCTTTGACTTTCTCTTGGGCATCCTTGGCCCATTTGCTTTCTTTGGGCATCCTTGACCCTTTTACTAACTCTGCATTCCCATGGGCTTTTACTAACTTCATTGGGCTTCCCTGGCCCAATTACCTTATTCTCATCCTTGGGGTTCATGGGCCTGCCATTAACCCCTTACTTTCTTTGTTTGCATTACTTTGGGCCTGCAGTGGCCCTTTCTCACTTTTCTATATCATATACTGCCCATGGGTATGCTATTTCTTTCTTTCCGGGCTCTTTTAAGCCCAATTGCCTCTTCAATACCCATTTGTTTATTTTATGGGCTCGTGATCCATTATTCCTGCCGCTTGGGCCTAACGGTTTTGCTATCTGTTTGCCAATTCTTTGCTACCCTTGTCGTTGGGCTTTCTTCTTTCTACTTGGATTCTCAAGAATGACCCTCAACAGGTTGTTTTCAGTTTTTGCTTTATTTTTTTCTTCATAAAAATAAAAAATAAAAAATTGAAAAATCAAAAAAATACAAAAACAACGTGTGTTTTGTGTACATTGGTACTTGTGTACTTTGGATGGACATTGAAACAAAATTTTCTAAATTTTGTATCTTTCATAGCTTAGATGAACATCTCAATGCACAACTAAGCAAGTGAGCTTTGTGACTCACGTTTGTGATGAGAACGATTAAGTAATCTCTTATACTTAACACTCATATCACCTTTTTTGACGAGAAAGACTAAAAAACCCTAAGAGAAAGGTGTCGAGGGCCATTTGTGAGAATCCAAGTGAAAATAAAGAAAGCCCAATAACAAGGGCAACAAAGAATTGACAAAGCAAACAGCAAAACCATTAGGCCCAAGCGGCAGGAATAATGGATCACAGGCCCAAGAAATAAACAAATGGATCTTGAAGAGGCAAGTGGGCTCGAAGAAGCCCGGAAAGAGAGAAATAGCATCCCATGGGCAGTGTATGAGGTAGAAAAGCGAGAAAGGGCTGCCGCAAGCTCAAAGTAATACAAACTAAGAAAGTAAGGGGTTTATGGCAGGCCCATAAACCCCAAGGATGAGAATAAGGTTATTGGACCAAGAAAGCCCAATGAAGTTAGTAAAAAGCCCATGGGAATGCAGAATTAGCAAAAGGGCCGAGGAAGCTCAAAGAAAGCAAACGGGCCGAGGATGCCCAAGGGAAAGCCAAAAGGGACATAGGAGCCCATAAATAAAAGCAAACCAGTGGCCATGCCAAGCCACTGAGAGAAGGAATAAACGGCTGGCCTAAAAAAGGCTCAGCAGGATTAAGTTATTATAGCAGGAATAACAGAACGACATTGCAAGAAATAAGGAAAACCAAGGAATGGGCCAAAGAAATGTAAGCCCTATCATCAAATAAAGCCCAGCTCCTGAGAGGAGTGGGAAAACAAAAAGCAGCCCACATAAGAGGTCAAAAAACACAGACGGTGAGCCTCCAGACCACGGCAGACGAATGGGTAGTAGGCAAGTTTTGGACACATATGGAATGAAGGCACGCACAAGGCTCAGGCACCACCAGCCTGTACCCAGCCAATACAAAGCATGGTGAGGTCGGGGGGTCAGAGAATCAAAGGGCATGGTTTGGTGGTAGGGAGAGGGGAAAAATCTATTTTGAAGGTTCTGGCTCAGGCTCTTTCGAGGAGGTGTCCTGCTGGGATGGCTTACTACCCAAAAGAGGCAAGCTAAATTGGAACCATTAGGTGCATGCCATGAGAGATAGGGAGAGAGAAATAACCCAGACCGTAGTAGGAAAGGGTGCCACGGTAGACTAGCAAACAAAGTACTCTTCCTTGTCTGGCGATGGGAGGGCGACACACAGACGAAACAGTGATGGTCAGCTAGTACACCCAGATCAGACAAAGGGAGTTAAGGGTTAAAACAATAAAATCGGGTCACGACAGACACTATAAAAGGAGGGTCTTGTCGTGAACAGAGGGAGGAGGAACAACGAGAACTTTGACTAAGAAATAGAAAACTTAAAAGAAATAGCAAAGAAAACGAGTGAGGAGTGAAAGAAAGAAATAGTGAGAATTAGAACGGTAGGCATGCACCGGTAGATTGATCCCTTCTCTCCCTCATGAATTCCGGTACTTTGTAAAAAAAAAATAATAAATAAATAAAACTCGAGAGTATCTACGCAGAAAAACCACTCAGATCCGTTTCCCTCAGGGCGGTTAACCTCTACGGCAGGACTCTTTCCTGAGAGATTGACTGCTTTGAGAAGGAACGTTCTTCCCTTTGTGGCTCTGCTCTTGCGGATTGGATTTCTTGTCAATTTCCCCTAATATTCCGACTAACCCAAGCATATTAACATTTGATATCCTCTGTTATTTCTTTTTCTCTTCTGCAAAAAAGAAAACAATGGGTATTGCTGTTGTAATTGATTTTAAGGGTTGTTTGGTCAATTCCCCATTAAGTGGCTAGATATTTTCTGTTTATTTTATTGTTATTATGTCTGTCTGCCACGATTTGTCTGAAACAGTTTCGCCTACCGTGAACATATCCCTGGCAGACTTGGCCTAGTTTGCACACAAGCCGGACCAACTTAAGCTGAAGCTGGGCCGGTCCCAACTCTCTTATCTAGAAAACCTGGGCTTAGTGCAGCAGGAGGCAGCCCAACACCACTAGCACAGCCCACCCCCTTACAAAAGGCATAAATAACCATCTCATCACTGAAGCCCGCCAATCATGTAAAACATCTGTGTGCTTCGGCATAGCTAAATTGTGATGTTTTTGGTTTAACATAATTAGGTATTTATTTTCTCTCTCTTATATGCTTATGCATGATGTAAGGTTGAATTTTATCAATCATCTTGTTGGCTTTATTCCGTGTCAAATTTGCTTGTATTTTAACAATTATTAATCATGTTTTTAGGTGGGAATCATGTAAGGGTAGTGTGTGAGAGAGAGTAAAGAAATGCTCAAGATTGTGCAAAGAATCAGGGACTCGCAACTGGATCTCGCGGGTAGCTCGCGGCTTGCAAGCCGCCAGAAGTTGCACACGTGCCAAGCATGCAGAAAAGCTGAACTGTCATGCCAGCTGTAGCACTACAAGACAAAAAGTTCAGTCTGGCCGTTCAGTTACCTCACGACTTGAACTCGCGGCTTAGTGAAGTCATGAGGCCAAGCCGCCAACCAGCTCTGTTTTGGAAAAACTGACTCTTCGCATTCCAAACACATACAAGTATAAATACTCCTAATACCCACGAATTGTAGAGAGCTTCTAGAGAGAATATTGACAGAGAAACCCTAGAAAAAAACAAGATTGACTCATCCCCATTCTTCACATAGAGACTCTTCAAATTTCTCTATTCTCACCCTCTCCATTGTTACATCCTTGAGAGGTACATTACCAAAACCTTTTCTCACCATACCCACATCTGTGAGAAAGCCATTTGGTGCTTGGGAAGTAGTTAGGAAGGGACCAATTTCATATTGGTTGATGCTATGGGCTATAGCGGAATCCGGTAAGCTAAAGAAGAAATAGGTTCGGCGTAACCTTGTTGGAGTAGAAGCTTGAAGGGCTTAGGTACACTGGGTAGATTAGGCTTGGAGGGTCTTTTGCTATTCATGTATCCCAACTTGATTATTTAGTGGATTATTTACCACTTGGAGAGCGGCGGAGAGGTTTTACGCCAAGGGCTTCAGTTTCCTGTTCGATAACATATCGCTGTGTTGTCCTTGTGTTTGCATCTCTCTTCCCTTAATCTTTGCCATTTAATTTCTGCTGTGGATGTGATTTTATTTGGTTTAGATTGTTTATCAATTCTATTATATGCTTATGTTCATATTCCGCACATTAATTATTTGATAATAAGCTTGATTTGATTATTTGGAAATTTGGGGTCTAAACGTTCATAGTGTTTTATACACTTATTGAACATTCACATGATATGTTCAAAAAGAAAAATATGCAAAGAAAACTCAAAAGCAAAAATAATCAAAATGCTTTTAAAATGATTGTAAGCGTGTTTCTAGGAGATGTGGGAGTTATATGATGTACCTCAAAGGTGACAGTCCCCATCAAGCAATTATGATTGTGTGTGAGTGTATTTGATTTTCTCATATCTCAAATTGTCATAATATGAGACACTTATGCACTCTTGCTATATTTTCACACACAACATGCAAATTCTTTGCTACTCTTGATACATGTGCAGGTACAATGTGATTTGGTCATTACAAGGGATACATGTGTTAATGTATGCTCACTAAAATGTCTTGACTTTTTTTTGAAATATAAAATTGGTTAGACTTGTTTAGTGTGTGTGTGTGTGTTTTGGATCTATGAATGCTTTGCATTTTTTTGTTGAGAGATGTTTTTGAAAGATTAAAATGTTGTTTGAATCTTTGGTTAAGTAGCTTGCTTAATTGCATTCATTTCAGTGTGTTTTTCCTCTCTTTGAAAAACTGTTTTTATCAAGCTCAACAGCTTCTCGATAGATCCTCGACAGATAGCTATCTATCAAGCCTCTTGAACTTCTTTTCTCGACAGATCTTATCATTATTCCAATCCATCGAGCTATCTGGAATTTGTCTCAATAGCTTCTCGACAGATTCTCAATCTATCGAAAAAGTTTATGTCTGGCTAATAGCTGTTCGATCCATTGAGGTATTTTTGCCGTCGACAAATTCTCGACAGCACCTTGACAGATTTTATTTGTCAAGAATTAGTGTTTCAGCCTAGTTTGAGCATTTCTTCTCTGGTATGCTTCTCTAATCCTTCATTCTTCATGTATTTCATGCATTTAGACCTAGGTTTTGGGGTTTCTTGAAATTTTTGAGGTTTTTTTAATTTGATGAGTTTCTTATGAAATTTTTGGGTTGGGTGTTGTGTATTTGATGTTATATGCTCATACATTGCATTCCATTTGCATTTTCACAATGTTTCATGCATTTAGATGTGTGTCTATATGTTGAAAATTGTGTGCTGCTAGGCTTGGATTGGGATTGAACCCATGATGCAATTTCTTTTGCATGTCATATACTCATGCACATTTCAAGTGTACGTACCCTCTCTCTTCTTTATATTTTGGTACTCTGTTGTGATGGTGCTTTTCTGTTTCTCTCTCTCTCTCTCTCTCTCTCAAATAGACTGCGTATGCACCTAAGCGCAAATCTACTCTGGTCCGGAACCCTCTTCATTCCGGATCATCTTCTTTTGATCCTACTCTTCTTCACATCCGGTTCCGTGATGAAAAGGCCCATAAGGACTTCTTGGAGAACTTCTCCAACCGTGGTATTCATTCAGAACGTCACGTGGTTCTATTGGACTTTTCTGATACTGCTCTACCCACTGTCATTCACAGTCGGGGATGGGAATCTCTATGTGAGATACCCATGAGATGTCCTACCGTGATTATACAGGAGTTCTACTCCAAAATGGACGGTTTCGATACCTCTATACTTCAGTTTGCTACGCAGATTCGAGTTGCACGTATCGTAGTCACTCTGAATCTTATATCCGAGATACTACATGTTTCGTGGGTATCACATCTTGATTACCCCAGTTGTCCACATTTGAGGACTATGTCCAAAGACGAACTTCTATCTCTTTTTTGTGAGACACCTTTATAGGGTGAGCGCCAAAACATCCCATGCTCGATCTTTGCAAAAGGTCTGAGATTCCTAAACATGGTGATGACAATCATTCTGCATCCATTGTCTCTATAACTCCATTACCGAGCCTCATGCTCACTTTTTGCTATCCCTCATAGAGGACCTTACTATAGACTTTCCTTCTCACTTCATTCTCTCTCTCATCGATGTCTATAAAGATACGGTGACTCGTGATAAGCTCATTTTTCCTTCGGCTATCACGCGGATCATCTGTCATTCTTCTATCCCTTATCCTGAGTCTCCTCTCTTCATCGTTATGGGTGCCATTAGCGCGGCGTCTGTTTGACGAAGTGAGGCCCAACTTCGACCGAAGTGGCCACGGACCTAGACAACAACTCCTCTAGTCCCTTACATTCCATCTACCTCCACTCCTTTTTTAGCGCGTGGTGTGACGCTTAAGGCGATGATGGCGCAATTTCAGCGCATGGATGCTCGCCTTGACACTCTCAGTGATGAGTTGTGTCAGGTGAACACCCGTGTTGGTTGTATTGTACGACAACAGGCTCATCTTGGTGGCTTCATAGCGTCTCCCTCTCCTTCTCTAGAGGCTTCTGAGGATGAGGATGTTGAAGATGGTTTTGATGATGATGATGAGGGTGAGAATGCTAGTTCTTCCAGTGATAAGGAGATGACGACCTCTCAGTGACTTGCCCTTTATCATTCGTGACAAAAATGGGGAGTAGTTTTGGACTAGAGTAGTCATGTATTTAGAAGGAGAGTTAGCATAGAACATTTTTGATAGGGGGAGTATTTACATTTATGAGGGATGTAGTAAGGTTATTATGTATTTTCTTTTCTTTCTTTCTTTTACTTTTACCTCATATATATTGGTATTGTGACCATTTGACATACATTGTACTTATCTTTTGATATATATATATATATATATATGCTGATGTATGTTTATTCACCTATCTCTTCATGTGTTGTTTCTTTTCTATCTTTATACACATGTTTCTTTATGTATGCATTCTTTTATTTTTGTTTCACACTAAGATGCCTTGATGAGTTTTGTTTAAAGTATTTCAGAAAGACAGGTTGTCAAAATCTATCATGCCACGAACTCTCTTCTTGCAAAGTTTTTTAAGAGTTTGTGTTAGGATTAGATTTTATTATATTCAACAAATGATTTTGAGTTTAGTGATTTATGACTTCTCTCATACTTCATTTGTTTGTTGTGATTTTGTCACGGATTGCCAAAGGGGGAGATTGTTAGGACATATGTGGAACTTGTTAGAACATATGTTATGTAATATTGGCTAATCCTTTGACAAAACTCACTTTACTTATAATTGGGTAGATCTAGGATAGATTTAGTACTTCAAGAAACAAGAGTTTAAGTCTAGTATTGAAACCATGCAAATTTGTCCAAGAAACAAGTGAAGAAGTGTTGTTCATTAAAACTCGACAGATAATATCTATCGAGGTTTAATAAGGAATCTTGAACAGCTGCTCGACAGAAATAATATCTATCGAGAATTACAAAATTCAGATTTCCAGATCTGTTTTTTATGCATATCCAAGTTATTTGTGTAGGGTTTCTTTTCTCACAACCTTAGACATATACAAGGATTATTTTAAGGGCCGTCTCACTTGATGCAAGGTTATGCAACTCAATGCAATTTGATTATGCATGCAAATTGTGATCGGAGACAGAATTTGCCCTAGTTCATCCTATTTCTTATAAAAGTTGATGCGTCTTTGCGCCAAGGGTTTTGTAACCAAGGAGCTTCTTGATCTTCCTCGTTGAATGAATTGAAGAACTCTACAGCCAACATCTTCCTCAAGTTAGTGTTTTAGTCACATACTTGGATCCGTGCATCGATTGGTTTGTCACATACTTGGATCCGTGCATCGATTGGTTAGTCACATACTAGGAGCCGTGCATTGAAAGGAGAGATTGTCACTACATTACAAGTCCAATTGGGTATTGGGGTAAGGGTTCAATTGTATGTTGGTATTAGGTACTAGGATTCCTTTTACTTGTAACCGCTTGTTTTGATAATAGTGGATTCTCGAGAATGGTGACCTTAAATTCACCCAGTGGGGTTTTACCTTGATAGTTTTCTCCATTTGTAAACAAATCACCCGTGTCAAATTTATTTTCCACTACATTTAGTTATTTGGTGATTTGTTTGTGCTACCACGCTTATTGCATGTAATTGAATCTAATTAATTTCACTTAACTAATTAATTGATTAATTTACCAAATGGGTCAATACATTCTCGGTCTATCATTCAAAATCCATTGGAGGTATAGGGTTTCGGGATTTTCAAAAGTTTAATAATGCTTTGTTATCTAAGCAGGTTTGGAGATTTGTTAATCACAAAGAGACTCTCTTATATAGAGTCTTTAGCGCCAAATATTTTCCGAATGGTTGTATTCTTGAAGCTCAGGTTCATCCAAAATGTTCTTATGCATGGAGGAGCATTCTACAAGCCAGGGATGTTATTGACAAAGGAGCTATTTGAAGGGTTGGAGATGGTCAGAAAATTGATGTGTGGAAGCACCGGTGGTTGCCTGATCCTTCATACAGTAGAATTAATTCCCCTAGAGATGCCTCGATGGTGGTCTGAGTTTGTGATTTGTTCTTTCCTAATACAAGAGTATGGGATCCCCGTAAACTAGAGAGTTGTTTCTTGCATTGGGAGGCCAAGATGATCTGTTGAATACAGGTGCTTGAGACTTGGAGTGAAGATATTTTGATTTGGCCTCATACCACAGATGGTGAGTATAGTGTGTGTAGTGCTTATCGTGTGTTAGTTGAGGAGGATGGTCAGGGCCTGCCAAGTTCATCCTCTTCGGGTGATTCTAAAAAGTTTTGGAAGAAACTTTGGAAGATTCGGGTTCCCAATAGAATTTGGCATTTTCTTTGGCGAGCTGTTAAAGATTCCCTGCCCATGAAACAGAACTTGAATGCACGACATGTACCGGTGAATGTTACCTGCGATCGCTGCGATGATCACCCCAATACTATCTTGCACTGCCTTTGGTTATGTGATGAGGCACGCTCAGTTTGGTGGTCTGACCTGGGCTTCCAATTTTTACACCAGAAGAAATTTCGTTCCTTTTATGATCTGGTGGAGGTACTGCTCAATGAAGGGTCAAGCTATAGGGTTGCTTTGTTTGCTACGATCGCTTGGGGATTATGGCAGAGGCTTAACCGATTAAGGGAAAATCAGCATTGTTGGCAGCTTCAGGAAATTGGTGGTCATGCGAAGGAGTTGGTTGCGAATGTGGATGCTGCTATGTTTGTCGACTTGGATTGTACAGGCATTAGGGTGGGGTTTCGGGACCATGAGGGCTATGTCATTGCTGCACTGAGTCAGCGTATTCCCTTGTCCCAAGCAGTTGAGATGGCTGAAGCATTAGCAGTGAGGTGAGTAGTGGTCTTTGCACAGGAGCTTAGCTTGACAAATGTGATTATTGGAAGGGACTGCCTTAGGGCGATACACACTCTGGTTGACTTAGGTTGGTGCAAAACATTGTTTACTCAGGTAATTGAGGAAACCAAGAGGCTTGGGGAGTCACTTCGGCTGTGTCAGTTCTTGCATGTCAAATGAGACGGTAACAAGTTCACTCATGCCTTAGCTAGAAGAGCAGTTTCATCTGCAAATACTGTTGTTTGGATAGAAGAACTACCTAATGATTTGGATGATGTATTCCAATCTGATTTTACTCTTCTTTAATAATATTTCGCTAATCTAAAAAAAAAAAAAAAAGAGGCTTGATTTTCTATTTAAGAAGTACAAATTGTATTATTCAAGCTTTACCACTTTAAGGTGAGGGTGGAAACACTGTAAAATTGGAGATAAAATTTTAGAGGGAAGTTTTCAATACTTATAAGCATTTAATGTAAGTAACTTTTCTCTTAATTAGTTTTATTTTACTTATATTATTGTATCTACTGAATATTGTTTTACAATTGTTACAATTTTATGTCAATTGTTTAAGCTACATTGATTTAAAGTAACGAATAACAAATCATCATAAATGTATTTGATTACTATATATATGATTTTATACATGTATTTTGAATAAGATATATATTTATTTGAACTATGATTTAATATATCTCATTTTGGACAATTTGACTATGTTTTGATCTCTGATACCCAGCCAATGAGGGTTATTCATTAGTATCGAAACTAGTTTCACCTGGGTCATCCTGAGCCTATCATGTTTCTAGACCCAATTAATAAAGGATATACATTAGCATGAAACTAGTTTCATCTGAATCTGATACCCAGTTACGGGAATATAGCGTAACCATAGTCATAAAAGATTGTTAAGAATATGAATTTTTTTTGAGTATTTGAACTATTATAAGTCCACGAAACTTCTTATGTTTTTGGAACCCATTGTAAATTATAGCTTTTGATATATGAAAAATTGATTATCTTCTCATCAACTTATGATATATTTTTTAGAATAAAATATTTGACCAATGTACAATGTACTATTTTACTGATCTATTTGCTTGATCCAACTTATTAGAATTTTGATTACTTATTGAGTTGTCAACTCACCCCCTTTTCCCCCTCTTGTTTCATATTATGAAGAATAGTAAGTTTTGGGACTTTTGCTGAAGGTGTATGCATGAAAGGAGATTAATAATTTTTGAAATAAGATGATCTTGTAAATAGTATATCTTTTGTTTAATGGTAATGAGGTTTGAATTGTTGTTCTATTGGTACTTTGGAGATCTTTTAACAATTGCATTATTGAGAATATTTTTGGATTTATTGATGAAATTTTCTTTGAGGATAAGTTTTTAGTTGCTAAGAGGCCTTGCACATTTGTAGGGTAAAATCTTTATAAGCGTGCGACCATTGTCACGTGCCTATCTTTATGGTAGGGTTCAGGCTGTGACACTTAATAAGCCAGACGTTACACTAATCCCATAAATGCACACTATTATAATAATCTTAATGCAAATATCACAACATACTCCAGTGGATTAAAAATAAAATTAGCCAAATAAATTTAATTAGAAACGATGCTCACATTGTAACTTCCTATAATTGATTGATGAAAACAATTGTACAATTTCTATATATTTTCTAACAAAATCTGAAATTAATTACAATGTATCCAAGGTCATATAAGCTACTATTTCGTTCTTATATAGATTTAAAGAAGGAAGAAATGAGGATTGTACAAAATTAGCTATCACAATATTTCCAAGTCCATATAATTAAGCTACAATTTCATTCTTATAAAGATTCGAGGAAGGAAGAAAGGAGGTATGTTATTCTCGGTAAATGATAAGTGAACTATCTTAACTACCACACATCAGCTTGCTTGCATCTTCAAATACGTATTTTATTGTTTTTTTTTTCACCAACCAATTAAGTTCTGTACTTCCTAATAATTTGTTATTTGTTTTCGGTATCTAATGATATATTATTATCTAATGGGATGTTTTCGTAATAATTCTATGGAATTTGATTGAGCATAAAACTTTGATTTCTACCTTCTTCTTTTTTTGACAATTCAATATTTAAGTGAAGAGATTTGAAGCCTAAACATCACCATTAGAAATGTGGGTTCTTATTGAGTACTGCTAGAGATGCAAATTTTTTACAAACTGTTAATGTAGTGAGTGGTTATTGGTAAATGAAAAGTGAGGTTAGTGGTAGGCCTAGATGACAACTAGTAACAAGTTGGCCACATCAACAATTTGTAAAAATATTATGAAATTATTTGTGACTGTAGCATTATTTGTTCTTATTAAGCGCTCTTAGCTATATATTAATTATTTAAGTATCATGAAATTTTGAAGTTATTTTTCTAAGGTTTTCTAAGGTTTATATGAGAAAAAAAATTTATATATATTATTCTTGCTTAAATTTAGTTGCTTCTGCAAAAACGGAAACAAAGTCCGACAAAAAAAAAAACTAATAATACACAATCAAGAATAAAAAAATAATAATAATTGAAGGATTTTTGCATTTTTATTTTATCAAAACAATATTTGCATTTTTAGTAAGCATGAAACATATGTATCTATATCAATCACTATATCATGCAATTTCAAGCATGTGAACACTTATAGTATGATACTTCACTACACATGACTTTGTCTTTTGATTTTGATTATAAAATAGAATGCTAAAGATTATAATTTTTTAAAGAAAAATTATTGAAATATTTTTTTTATCCATCAATCGATAGTTGGGGGTGAGGCAATTTAAATAATGGATGCCTCCGGTGGAAACACCAGGTGCCAACCAGTTGAACTACAAGGCTCTTAATGAAAATTATTGAAATATTGGAGGAAACTAATAAGAAGCGTCAAACAAACTTCTTAATGAGAATACCCTTTGTGTGGTTTTCGATGTCACATAAATTCTAAAAATGTCATCAAAGTTTTCAAATCTAGACCAAATGGGTTAACCATGAACCAAATTGAAATCCAGTATTTTAATAATGCAAAACCGAATTTCAAAGAAATATATTTGAATCACTCGACCTGTAGTTGGACTGTACGGTTCAGGCAAAACCGGTAGGGTTTAATCACCTCATGAAAATTATTTAAATATTGAAGAAAACTAATAACAAGTGCCACACAAACTTCATGAATAAGGTGCACATATTAGGCTTAAAACCTGATGTACCTTGGTTGATAAATTGGAAATGTACCTTGGTTGATGAATTGGGGGGAAAAAAAAGTGATCTCTAATGTCAAATGAATTTTGAAGATATTTGCAAGGTTTTCAGATTTAGACTAGCCAATTCGACCAAATTAACCGTAAACCAAATTGAAATCCAATTTTTAATCATGCTAAACTGAGTTTCAAAGAAATTTTGTGAACCGCTTGACTTGCAATTGGATCATATGGTTCGAGCAAAACCGATTGGGTTCAATCACTTAATGAAAATTATTGAAATATTAAACAAAACTAATAACAAGTGCCACGCAAACTTCTTGAATAAGGTGCACATATCTAAGTTAAAGTCTAACTTTAAGGTCATGCTTGCATGTTGATGCTCTTAAATGGAAACTAAATATATTTGAAGCATTTTTTTTTTTTTTTTGAGGAAATATTTGAAGTAAAATTAATAGAATTACATACTACTAAATTAAATAAACTTTAGTTTCTGCTTTTATTTTATATTATAATTAGTATTTATAATATTTTATTATATTATATATTTTGATTATCTATCTCTAAAAGTGAATATATAAAGTAAATTCATACTTTTATATTTCAAAAATTAATTTTAACTTTTTATGTTTTTTTTTAATGTTTTATTATTTTATGAGTAAATTACAAAGTTAGTCTTTATCATTTACATCGTATTTTAATTTGGTCCCTAACCTTTTTAGTGTCGTGTCAATTTAGTCCATTTTGTTATCTCTTGAATGAAAAAAGTTGATGTGTCAAACGGAACAATAAAAAATTATTTTTTATATCACATCATATGCCAACTGTACCACCATTTCAATTATAAAAAATAAAAAAAAATAAAAAAATAAAAAATAAAAAAACTGAAATTAAAATTGAGGCAGATGAACACCAAAATCCCTAACTCATCTCCCCCCAAAAATCCCTGAACCATCTGACTAGAACCTCATAGACCTCCCAAGTCCTGATGAACTAAATCCAGACAGGCTACTTCCAAAGAATTCCCCAAAAAAGTCCTTTGCATTCCTAGGGTTAAACCTATTCACAGAAAGAAAGATTGAAGATACTCATATAAAGAAAGGGAGAGCCAAGAGAGGTAATGTTAATTTATGCCTAAGTAAACATTGAAGCATATTTTCCTTTGGCTGACCAAACTACTGAATAAAGTACATGGTAACAAATTTCTGACCCTTTTGCGCATATGCAATCATGTGCACACCAAACACATGTATATGCCAGAAAATTAAAGCAACTTCAATTGTAGACAATAACAAATAGGTAATCAAGTACTATTATTACAATGCAACTGTCTGAGATAAAGATTCTAGTTATTAAGGTTGATGATTCTTAAACTTTTTCCTTGACTTCTCTGGCCTAAATTCCCTATTTGCTTCCAATGAGTGATTTCCCGCATTAATTTATTTTAATAAATGTCTACAAGCCATTACAGCTGTGGGATGGAAGGCCTAGGGGTGTATATTGGGCCGTGGGTTTTGTATGAGGACATTCAGCAGTCCGAGGACAATTAGACATTAGCTAAGACATACAAATTAATAAGGTATGGAAGGATTCTGGCCATGAAGGTTTGGGAAGGTAGTCCAATGGAGAAATGCCTCCCCGGCTAAGCAGCGCAAATGTCAGAAGGTTTGATCTGCCATCAAGAGCAACACTCCTGACAATTCTACTGGCAGGGATAAACATCAGGAGAGAATAGGACAAAGGGAAGCTAAGAAATATCTAAGAGAAAACTGCTACCACCACATCAAATACTCTGCAGCTAACTCTCTAGCCACATTAATGTGGAAGTGATACCTGAACAATGATATTTAGCCTTACAGCTACCTCCAAATACTTCAGGAAGGTGTTGATGGGACAAAGATCAAAGCAAGCAACTTAACCTACACGTGGAGGGTGGAGATGAAGAAAAACAGGAGAATATAAGGAAGAAAGACCCCATTACAAGAGGGGCAACGGAGAATCTGTAGAAAAAACACTGTAGTAATAAGAACTGTAATTGTAATAAAGTTTAAGATAAATTTATTCAAGAGCTACTCTCCTCGAACTTTGTCAAGGAAAATTTTCTACGCCTGAAACTTATTTATTTTTGTTTTCTTGTCATCTTTAACCCATTATGATTATTGTCCAACTCATTGAAGTATAGTTTCAAGCCCACTCTCTACAAATTTATTGTGTTGGGTTCTTTGGGCCTTAATCCTTTTATCTTTTGGGCTTAGGATTCAAAACGTGGCCCTACAACAACAAAACTCACATTCATATGCTTATAGTTGTCAAAATGTGAATCATATCGTTAATTGATTTTTTTTTTTTTTTTGTATTGTATATTATATGATACACAAACACCAAATAAAATTATTAAAAAATTATTGATATACATATATAAAATAGTATATTCATTATAAACTTTGAAATATATTGAACAAATGACCAATTTAATCATTAATTATGTAATAATATTTAACAAAGCTAACTAAATAATTTAAATTAACAATGTTTATACACATTCAAATTGATTAAACTAAAAAGTGATAATACAGGATATATGAGCCAAAATAATAATTTATTTTCATAATTAATCTTAATCAATTTTATCTAGGTCAATGTTATTATTATGTTCATCATCTTAAAAAATTATTTTTTTCATTGACATTTTCTTCATCTTCTTAGTCTTTTTTTATTTTTATTTCTAATAATTTTTTCTTTATATTTTTTCTTGGTATTTAGCTCTTAGACTAATAACAGTAATAACAAAATAAAAAATAATTATATTTTCATTTTAATACATTATTCATAGGTTATAATTTTTTTTTTCAAATATAAAAGTGAAGTGTCAAGTGTACAACACAAATTTTGTAGGAGAAAGAGAAGAGGTGGAAAGAACTCATATACATGTTATTTTATTAGATTCAATTAAGTTTTCAAATAAATTTTGTGTTAAAAAAATTTTAGCAACTTGTTTAAATCAAATAAAACCACAAATTTTATTCAAAAAACTCATTTTAAACCCACATGTTTATATATAGTATGATTCTATGATACGATTTGCACCTATGTATCGGACGTTTATGAGTACTTATGATCATAGTTTTAAAACCTGAACCATTTAAAAAACCGAAAAAGATAGAAATTCATAGTTTTTGAGGGAGGTCGAGCTGTGATGATATTATAATTATTTTAATAATTAATTTAATACGAAAATAAATTAAAGAAACATATGAAATTACCGATTTTCAAATAATAGTATTATTTCAAGTGTTTAACAAAATTATAAAACATAGCAATATTTCAAAAAATTATTGTACTACTATAATTAAAAAGTAATTCTTAAAAATTTAAACTGAGAGAACCTTTTCTTTTCAGAAAAAAAAAAATTAGGCCTTTAATATATTAAATAAAAAAAACCTTAAAGTTCAGAGTTTGTGCAATGCCAATGCCCAATAATTTTTTTATTAAAAAATAAAAAATAAAACAAAACAAAAACAACCAAGTACACTGTCCTACGTGCCAACCAAGTACCACGAGAACTTAGGCTTATTTAATAGTATATTTTTTTTAGAGAAATGATGGGTTGTTTGGTTTGTGTTTTCAAATAACCATTTTCAGTTTTTAAACAACATTTCACATATTTTTACATACTTTTTCTCTCACATGTATTTTTACAAATATTTTCAAACAACAATTTTCAGTTTTTAAATATATATACCAAACTACTTGGATATATCTACAACATTTTTATAACAAATCCTAAGTGGCAGGTTGTTACTGGTTGTTATTGTTGGGTTAAAAAAATAATCTCAATGCTAAATTCAAATTTGAACCAATAATAACTAACCACCTATTATTTGTTGTAAATATATTGTAAATGTAGCACCTCTCATTTTTTTTTTAACCCACCCTACTTCCCAAAGTCCATCTAGCCCCCATTAGGCGTTCCATCTAGCCCCCATTAGGCGTTCTTCCCTAGTTACCCACCGCAGTCTTTCTTTCAGGTCTTTATTTTCAATTTCTCACCCAAAAAAAAAAAAAGACTCTCACTCTCCGTTTCTCTTTCTCCTCCCTCAGTATCTCTTCTTCAAATCAAATCGGAGATATTAGACTCCCATCCAACCAAATTTAAAGACAGATCTTGTGATGATGAGTTGTCTGCAACGAAAGAACGGAGTCCAATGAAAGAGATTGAGGGCTTGGACTTCAAGCAGCGAAGAAAAAAAGTCAGTTATCACCCATTTTATAAAGATAAGTTAAAGGAAATATCTGACCACCCATTTTATAAAGATAAGTTAAAAGAAATATCTGACCGGTAATCCAATGCCGAGTTCCAAAAATCAAGGGCCCGTTTCGTAATGTTGTTCTAGTAACGTTGTTTAAGTGTTGTGAAAATACGTATAGATAAAAAAGTGTTGTTGATATATGAGTTGTACACCATTCGAATCGCATCTTTACAATATTAAAGACTATGCCTATGCCCATCAGAACAGTGAAAAACCTCAGCAATTAACATATGCCAACCCCATCAGCAAAACTCACATTCCTATGCCCCCAAAAAAATAAAAATAAAAATAAAAACCCGGCAATTTTATCGTATGCCAACTTCATTACCCCTAAAACACAATTACTCATGCTACATAAAAACATGATTATCCATATCAGTTCCTACTCCTCAGAGTTGGGATTATTGGTCCGGCTATAACAGAAACAATTAAATCAGTATTTCACAATATTCTAGAATGTAGAAACAATTATGATATTCCCATCTATTGATCTATCATATGATGCCTCATTCACCACAGAGGCTGCAAAAAGGTTATATTTAATTCATATCTAATAACCAGATCCAAAATAAAATGAGATTTACAAAGAAAATGTCATCAAGACAACATAATCTCAAAGTCTGCTACAAAAACTAACACCCTAAATATTCTCTTGTTCACAAGCATACAGTAACACTGCCCAAAGTATTTCCAGTTTTCCACCAACTTAAACCACTTGCAGGAGACAATGTGTACACACAATAAACAAAATTATCCAGATTGTGGTTCAACCTTCAGAATTAAGGTACCTGAGGAAAAAACTTAACCAACCAAAATTTGAACAAATTTAGTATATTCTATAGTCGTACCAAATTGGCATCAGTTTGAAGGCACAAGCACAAGCAGTGCATAACTTATTAAAATTGTTTAAGTAATGTGGAAAACTCAAAATAATACACAACCCAGTAATAAAATTCTTATGCTCATCAAAACACATAAAACAATCAAGAATGTCATTATCTTGACAGTGAGATGGACTCCATCCAAAACAATATCTACATTTTTAACAACTAATGCTCAAGGATTTTTTTTTTCCAAAATCATATCTGACCGTAACTTACCATCAGGCACCATGGGCAGCTCTTTGTGCCTTCCTACGCTCATACTCAGCATCATCTGTGGGCAATTCAAACCGGCAAACAGGGCACGTATTCCTAATCCCCAACCATGGCACAATGCAGTCACCATGGTACCGATGGGCACATGGTAGCTGCTTAGCTTGCTCCCCAACACCAATATCATCCTTACAAACTGCACAAAGCGCATTTTTACCCTCCACATCTTCCTGGGTCATAACCACTGAGGCCAAATTCTTAACAACAGATTTGGAAGCCGGAGGCTTACCCGTTGTATCATAATCATTAAATTGCCCAAACAACATTTCATACTCAGCATCTGCATTATAAATGTAATCCTCATGATCACCAAAGTAAGGTTCAGCATCGCTATCCAATCCAAGATTCATCTCCAAATTATTAGCAGTCAACAACACTTCCCACTCCAAACTCTCCAACCCTACAACTCTGACCGCACCCGCTTCCTCTACTGGGGGGCCAAAAACGGGCACCAATCTCTCATCCTCTTCAGCATCATCGTCGATAAACATGCTCAGGACCTCTCTCTCGTCAACACGACCATCAACTTCCTCCACTTCCTCCCACTCGAAATCTTCATTAACTTCCCTGTGATCCTCCAGTTGAAGTGAATCCCAACAAAGATTTCTGAGGCTCATGCTCGTATCATTGTCATCATTGTCATTACCAACCTCAATCTGAACCTCATGTATACCATCCAATTCTCCAAAACAACAATCATCACCATTCATCGAATGCAAATCGATCCCCAACACGAGGTCGTTCTCATCCTCGTCCGAATCAGACCCAAACCCAACAACACGAACGCAACTCTCAAATTCCACAGCACTTACCGTAGACCGTGCCTCACCAGATTGAGACCTCG
This sequence comes from Quercus lobata, assembly GCF_001633185.2. NCBI lineage: Eukaryota > Viridiplantae > Streptophyta > Magnoliopsida > Fagales > Fagaceae > Quercus > Quercus lobata. The sequence goes on along the minus strand of NC_044913.1, from coordinate 21,377,013 downwards.
AAACCCTCCTTCCCACAAAAAAATCCTCATCATCCTCCTCATCCTCATCATCATCAAGATCAACAACACGACAAGTCTCGTTATGGGCCCGATCAAAAAAATTCCTTTCAACCTCAAACCTAGACCCAAACCCAAACCCTAAATCAAGGTCCAACATCTCAATACCCACATCACGATTATTGATATTATGGCTATTATTACCTTCAAAAACACGAAAGGTTGAATCTTGAAGAGCTTCGCAGACGAGATCTGGGTCGCCCATCATCACCTGAGACTGCTCGACGCGTTGGTGGAACAGATCCATCACGAAATTCACTTGGTTCTCGCGGTGGCCGAAGAGGTAGGTGCCGTTGGAAATCGAATCGATGTCCGAAACGTCGTCTTCTTCTTCTTCTTCTTCGTCTTCGTCTACAAGTCGAATCCGGACCGTTGATTCAAGGTGATGAATATCGGAGGGTGGTGGGAGTACGAGGTCGGAGGAGTGGAGGTTGTTGTGGTGGTGGTGGTGGTGGGAAGAGTAAGAAATGGTGGCTAGGGTTAAGGTTTGGTGAGGATCGTCGATGGGAGCGTCTAGGTCGAGGAGGTTAAGGTACGAGGTGGCCTCTGCCATTTGATGATGTTTTGTGAGTTTCTTGCTTTTCTATTTTTCTTTTCTTTTTTTTTTCTTTTTTTTTTCCCTGTTCAAAAAGAATGGGTGTGTGTGTGTGTTTTTTTTTTTTTTTTTTTGGATTTAATGGTGGTGAGGTAGGAAATTACGAACGTGTCCTGTGTTGTTTCGTGGAATGGACTTTTCTTACTTGTTGGGGCCGAGGTTCTGACATCAGGGTTTCCCAGCAATTTCGTTGGAGACTGTAGGACATTTGTGTCCGTAAAGGGAGGGACAACTGAGAATTCCTTGCCACTTTTTTGGTTTTTTTTTTTTCTTTGTTTTTTTTTCCCTTTTTTATTTGAATAATTTGTTTTTTTTCCCTTTAGTTATGAACAAATGTATTAATTTTTAGGGTAAATTCCACAAACCTACCCTCAGGTTTGTCATAATATCCAACTAGGTCCAACACAATTTAAAACCTACCAATTTCATCCTAAAAGACCATTTTGTCCCTAATTTTTATTATCTCTTCTTTCTCTCTCGTATCTCGTTACTCTCCCTCTCTGTCAACTCTCTTCTCTGAGTTCTCTTTCTTAGAACTCTCTCTCTAACCGGTGAAACCCATGAGTTTTGGTCATCGGAAACACCACCCAGCAAAGGACTTCCCGATTCCCACCGCAGGTTTGAGTCGTTTGACGCCATCAGTGCTATTTAACGGACTCTCGTCCCTCTCAAATCGGAACCCACGCGGTGGTGATGGTGCTTCAATCTGGTCACCGGCGAAACCCATAAGCTTGGTCATCGGTGTCAGCAACACCACCATGCAAGGGTCTTCTCGATTCCCATCAAGTTTAATGCCATCAACAGACTCTCGCCCCTCTCTCTCTTATCAGAACCCATGTGGTGGTGGTAGTGGTGATGGTGCTTCGATCTAGATCTCTCCATTGTCTTTGCAGCGACGGCATGGATCTCGGCATGGGCTTTAGATTTCAAATTTGGGTAGTGTTCTTCAGGGGATGATGACCCAATCTCGTGGTGTGGTTTTTTTTTTTTTTTTTTTTTTTTTTTTTTTTATGATTTTACAATGGGGTCTTGGGTGGTTTTGTATTGATTTTCTGTGTTGTGTTTGGTTGGGATTTTTTCTGGTTTTTGGGGATTTTTGTTGGGTTTTTATGGAGATTTCAATGGGGCTTACAAGCGGATTAATGGGTTTTGAAAGAGTGATTTTTATGTGCTTTTTTGTAGCATTTTCAAGGGATCTTCAGTGGGATTTTGGTATTGTTCTTTTGGATTCAGAGATTTGGGTTAGGTATTTTCGGTCAGAGAGAGGTTTGAGAGTGAGATAGACGAGAGAGAATAGAGAGTTTGTATGTTTAGGGGCAAAGTTGTCTTTTTAGGACCAAATTGGTGGGTTTTAAAATGTTCTGGACCTAACTGGTATTATCACAAATCTCAGGGTAGGTTTGTGGAATTTACCCTAATTTTTATTAGGTTTGAGATTTTAGTTACCATGTTGGGTGAGAGATTGACACATTGGTTGGTATATTCACTATATTGATTTAAATTTTTTTTTTTTTTTTGGAAAAGATATTGATTTAAAATTTTAAACACTATTAACGAATTATTAATATTTGAGTTTGACCGATAATATAAATACATATATATATATATAGAGAGAGAGAGAGAGAGAGAGAGAGAGGCTTGTGACTAGTAGCCAGTTTCACTGGATACGATAGAATACGAACATATGTTCACATCTCAACATGTCCAATAAAATTGACCGCTAGACACTAGCCTCTGATCTCTCTCTCTCTCTCTCTTTATATATATATATATATATATATATGATAATGGCAATCTCCAAACCAAAATGGTTTTCATTATTGGCCATGAGTTTTATAAATCAATGATATAATGATTTAATTGGGTGTCATCTATTAAGAGAATCAAGTTTTAAATCCTACTTTCTTATTATGCTATCAAATTATTAAAAAATAAAAAGTGGTGTTTTACAATGCAACTATTTTGAATTTAAATATTCTTGAAAAATATAACATTATTTGTACTTCGTTGGACAATGCAACTATTTTGAATTTAATTTATAAACATGATGTATTGTACTTAAGTTTTGTCTTTTTTAAACACAACAAAATATTTATTAAAATATTTATTTATTATGTTGTTCATGTATGACCAATCACATTTGTTGTCATATCAATTTGTTTTAATAAAATTGATAGTACCTTCAACATTTTTCTTCAATAAGGATTTTATAACTCAATAGCACAACATGATACCCTTTATTAGAATAATCAAATTAGAATCCTCATTCCTTACTATCCATTAAACTATCAACACAGGTTTTAGAAACCAAAATCGTAACTTGGCACACGCCTGTTTTCTTCTTCTGTTTTATGGGTTTTATAAATGATGGATCTTCATTCATATTGAGGTTGGAAGGTTGCTATCGGTGCTGGCTCCAAACCTAGGCCACTTAGGTCTCCACTTGTCCCAAAATAATTTTAAAGGTTTTAAAGCCCCCATTAAACAAACAAAAGGCCCCAAAATTGTACCCAACAAAAAATCCCAAAATTATAGAATGATAATTAAAATCCCCCAAAATATGTTTCCATCTTCAAGAAAGCCCCCAAAATTTTAAGCTAATAGAAATCCAACAAATTAAAATCCTAAATTGTTTATTAAAAAAATTTTATGAGTTTAATATGAATGTGTTGAATTATCATTGTAGGGGCTAGGGCCCAAAATGATGTATTGGGCCTTGGACCTTGTCCGAGGACACTAACAAGTCTGAGGAGGAGAATACGACTTAGATGATCCACATTACAAGTCTCAAACGGCAAATGCAAACCAGGTGTGTATTCTAGCAATTGAGATGCGCCCCCTGAACACGTGAGAGGGAAGAAAATTAAAAATATCAAAGGAAAAGCTGCCACCACCACATTAAATACACTGCAGCTACTTTTCTGGCCGCATTAATGTAGACAAGACCTCTGAACAGTGCTGCCTTGGCTGCCACAACTCACAGAGGGCTGAAAGGGGTGTCTGATAGGATGGGTACTCAAGTGGGGATCCAGATGATCAACAAGTGTAAGGTCCAGATGATCAGAAAAAAGCTATATAATGTGGAAGAGCTCCCATGAAGAGGGGGGGTGGGGAAGAAAAAGAGTAAGAGAGAAAATATTGTAGCATGCTAAACAATTTTAATATTATGATCTATATACGTCAAATTTTGGTCTCCTCAAACCGAATGTCCTTTGGCAATAATGACTTTTATTTGTGTTTGATTGATTTTTAACTCCATGCCAGCCGTTGCCCAACTCATGTAGACCTAGTTCTTTAACCTATACTCTACAAAATTCATTGTGTTGGGTTTATTAGACCTGGGTTCCATACGTTTAGACTTGGGCTCCAAATCTTACCCTTACAATTGGCGTCGTCTGTGGGAAAGAACTTGGGTGTTAGTGAGTGCGTCAGTTAAACATGGTAAGATCAGGTTCACACCAAGAAAACCCACGACAAACAGATCCCCAACGGACAGAACCCATAGGGTCTCAGCGGCAGAGTAATCTTCTTGACCCTAAGCAAAATCAGGGCAATGAAAGGAATTGAGAGGGGAGTGTGCATACCATCCAGATGAGCCAAAGCCATTCCCAAGTGGGCAGTCACGTATCCTAAAGACAAAATAACCGTCAAGCTATGCAGCAAGAGATAGACGACTTGAAAATGAGACTGCGCTATGCACAGCGAAGGCAGTCCCCTTCTAGCTCCGACATATCCTCTAATGATGAAAAGGATGTCAGTTACAGGCGGAGATCAAGAACTCCCCCAAGCGAAACCTTCTCTTATGAAGACGAGTACCGTTATGAACGGAGACACAAGAGCCCATCTGGTAATGGCCTGGGTAATGATGCCATGAATAAAGTTCTGGATCAGATCTCTAAGTTACCATTTACGCATAAGATAGAAGGGGCTAGACTACCTCGGTATTTCCATCAACCTACGTTCACCATTTATAATGGCCGAACGGACCCTGTGGAGCATGTGAGCCAGTTTAATCAAAGAATGGCCATCCATTCTCAAAATGAGGCTTTGATGTGCAAGGTTTTCCCATCCAGCCTAGGACCTGTGGCGATGAGGTAGTTCAATAGCTTAAAAACAGACTCCATAGATTCCTACAAGCAGCTCACCCAAGCCTTTAGCTCTCGTTTCATTACGAACAGCAGGGCTCCTCTACCTCTGAGTTCATTGTTGTCATTATCCATGCGCGAAGGAGAAACTTTAAAAGCATACTCGGACAAATATTGGGAAATGTACAATGAGATGGATGGCAACTATGAGGACGTCGCCATCAGCACGTTTAAAAGTGGTCTCCCCACTGAGCATTGTTTGAGGAAATCCTTGACTAGTAAGCCTGTTACCAGCATTCGTCAACTTATGGACAGGATTGACAAATACAAAAGAGTGGAAGAGGACCAACTGCAAGGGAAAGGAAAGGAGAAGATCATCCCTTAAAAGAGGAATGATTTCAAGTCGGAACGATACAACAATAACCATCCGAGAAGAGATTTCGCAGGGCAATCAGAATCAGCCAACACGTAGACAGTTAATGTCGTATTCAGAAAGCCGGTACACCAGGTTTTAGAGAAAGCCAAGAATGAGTCATTCTTCAAGTGGCCAAATAAGATGGCTGGAGACTCCACAAAGCGCAACCAGAGTCTGTATTGTCAATACCACCAAGACCACGGATATGCTACCGAAGACTGCAGGAACCTATGGAACCACTTGGATTAGTTAGTCCGAGAAGGGAAATTGAGCACCTTTTACATCCTTCCAGTGGTCATCCAGGTCAAACAAACCAAGAGCCCGAAGAGACATATCTTTAAGACCCCCATGGGCACGATAAATGTCATCCTTGTCGCTCCGGGAAGAACCAGCTCTTTTTCCGCCAAAGTAATGTCTGTGGCTCGGCTCTCCACTGAGGACAACAATCGGGAGTCCAAAAAGTCCAAGAAGGGAGCCTCACCTGTGCTGGGATTCTTGGACGAGGATAAGATTGGAACCATCCAACCCCACGACGATGCTCTAATGGTTACACTCAGGATTGGGGGGTTTAATGTGAAGAGAGTACTGGTAGACCAAGGCAGTGCCGTGGAAGTAATGTACCCTGACCTGTACAGGGGGCTGAACCTAAAGCCTAAAGACCTAACGACATATGATTCCCCTTTAGTGAGTTTCGAAGGAAAAACCGTTACACCAATGAGCCAGATCAAACTGGCCATACAAACCGGTTCAGACGTGGTGGAGGTGGATTTCGTTGTGGTCGACACCTATTCGCCTTACATAGCTATAGTGGCTAGACCTTGGCTCCACGCCCTAGGAGCCATTTCTTCTACACTTCACCAGAAGGTGAAATACCCGTTGGAAGGCCGAGTCAAGGAGATTTTGGGAAATCAGGCCATGGCCAGACAGTGCATGGTGGCTGCCATCTCGCGCCAATCCAATGCAGAGTCCTCGGCCTCTATTAGAAATGACTTATAGCAATCAGCCACCTCGGCAATACCTGTTGATGAGCCAGCTGAGAAGGTGAAATGCGAAAATCTAGAAAGGGTGATTGTTGACGCTAATCCAGAGAAATTCTTTCAAGTTGGCTCAGAACTACCCCTCCGAGAGAAAGAAGAACTGATTGGGTTTCTTAGAAAAAATGTGGAGGTGTTTGCATGGGACGCCTACGAGGCCCCAGGGATTGATCCGAGCTTCATTTGCCACCACCTAAACGTTAACCCATCCGCCATTTCCAAAAAGCAACCACCTCGACGCCCGTCAAAAAAGCATGCCAACGCTGTTAGGGATGAAGTAACAAAGTTCAAAAAGGTAAGGGCTATCAAAGAAGTCTTCTACCCCGAGTGGTTGACTAATACAGTAGTGGTAAAAAAAAAAGAGTAGGAAGTGGCGAGTTTGCATAGATTTCACAGACTTGAATAGGGCGTGCCTAAAAGACCCGTTCCCAATGCCTCGGATAGATCAGTTGGTGGATGTAACTATAGGCCATCCTCGAATAAGCTTCTTGGATGCCTTTCAGGGTTATCATCAAATACCACTAGCCCCAGGTGATCAAGGAAAAACAGCATTCATAACTCTTATTGGAAACTACCACTACAAAGTGATGCCTTTCAGTTTGAAGAATGCAAGGTCTACCTACCAAAGGATGATGACTAAAATGTTTGAGCCGCAACTGGGCCAGAGTATTGAAGTCTACATAGACGACATGGTAGTAAAGAGTAAAGTGGTTTCCGAGCATATGGGAGATCTCGGAGTCATTTTTGGCATCTTAAGAAAACACAAACTACGTCTCAATGCCTCTAAGTGCTCATTTGGTGTCAGGTCTGACAAATTTTTGGGCTATATGGTAACTCACAAGGGAATTGAGGTGAGCCCAAATCAGATCAAAGCGGTTCACAATTTACAAGCTCCTCGGCTTGGATTTAATTGAAGAAAAAAGAGAAAATGCAATGATTCAATTGGCCTATTACCATCAGAAACTCAAACAAGGGTATGATGCCAATGTAAAACTACAGCTGCTAATGCCAGGAGACCTGGTGTTGAGGAAAATTTTTGGTAACGCTAAGAACCTATCCTGGGGAAAGCTGGAGCCCAACTAGGAAGGCCCATATCGCATCACTTCAGTAGCAAGAATAGGTGCATATTTTTTGGAAGACTTAGATGAGAAAACTGTACCCCGCCCATGGAATGTCAAAAACCTAAGAAGGTATTATTATTAATAAAAGCAGTTTTGCCTACACTATGTTTTATTATAATTGCGCGTCATACGGTTCACTACCATCCAAGTGTTAAACAGAACCTAAGTCCTGCATGGCTCCTTAGACCACAGGCTTAGGAGAAATTAATAACTTATGGCATCTATCCAAGTGTTAAACAAAATCTAAGTCCTACATGGCTCATCGGACCACAAGCTTAGGGAAAATTAATAACTTATGACATCTATTCAGACTTTAAACAACTCAAACAGGTTTTGAAGAGGGTGCGTTTCATAATTTTAAATTGCATATATGTTGATTTTAAAATAGGATTTGAAGCCTAAACAGGCCCAAAGCAAATTTAAACCTATACTTACGTGTAGTATACGGACTGTCTGCATGTCAACCTTCACTACCTAAGATTCATTGCACAATTTTACTCCTAACACTTAGTCATTTTGGAAAAATATTATTGTAAACTCTAACCGAAGGCACGGTTATATTTACTTAGAACAATGCAATAAAATCCAAACAACATCAGGCAAAAGAACAAAGGATGAAAGAAGGAGCATTCACATTAGGAGATAAAGATAATACAATACTATTGGACGAGACGTCTTTGAAAACAAAAATAAAATACAATTCTACTTCAAAATGATACTAAAAAAAAAGAGGAAAACCCTAGGGGCTAAACATCAGCAGGAGGGTCTTCTATTTGCTCTGGCTGAGAAGGAGGAACATCCTTGGTTTAAGGGTCAACCCCATGACCCTCAACCTCTGCAACCTTCTCCTTTGAGGGGTCCTTTGATTTGGAAAAGGGTTTTTTCCCTTTGCCCTTGCCTCTGCCCTTCTCTCCCTCGGCTTCCTCGCCTTAATCGGTAACTTGGCTAGGTCCCTTTGTAGTTTTGGCTATTAGGATGGCATCTGGGATTGCCACAAGTTGCTCAGAAGTTTCAAGGGCATTAGCAGGGACCTCCCGGATCTCTGGGGGGTAGAAGACGTTTTCAGGCGGCCTCCAAGCAGAATTTGCAGGGACACCCGCAACGCTGAGAGCCTTATCCCATGTAATGCTGCAGTAGTCCCTGCATACTTCTGACAGTTCCTCGACAAGCCTTACTTGCGTCTCCTCCACGCCAAGTTAATAGGCTGCCCTCTTCTCGGCCTCAGCTGCTTCCTTGGCCAGTTGGGTTTCCTCCTTAGCCTTCTGCAACGCGGCTTTAAGATCTAGGACAGCTTGTTTCTCAGTGGCAAGATTGATCTCAGTCACGTGCAACTTCTGGCGTTGGTCCTCAGCTTGCTTCTCTGCATTTTTCAGGCCAGCCTCAACGCTCAGACGGCCTGATTGTGCCTCCTTCAACTTCTCAGTCAGCTCATACTGCTCCTGCTTGATAGTCCCTAGTGTTTTCTCTATCTTGGCGCGAGAGAGGGCTTCAACGTTGGCCAGCTTGTGAGCATCGCGATACCACTCCTCGGCCACAAAAACCTACCGAGTAATCTGCCTAAAGATCACAAAACGACATGAGTTAGAACAAAATATGATTCAATATTTATGCTTGTAAAGGGATAAGTTGCCTTACCATCACAAAGTCCCTCTTTAAGGACAGGAAGAGTTCGTTCTGCGAGAAACGCCTGTAAGCGTCCATGTCCCTAGGAAGGAGCATAGGCTGCTCCAGGACTTCAGCGATGTACCCTGCTCGGCCCCTCTGGTATTCCTGGACTAAGGCGTTCCAAGGAATTGGTGCCCCATCCACCTCGAGCTGAGGGCTCCAAGTACGCTGTGCCACGCGCACTTCAGCCCTTTCCAGCTTGTCACAGCTCTCCACCGACGGGGCCCTCTTGTCCCGAGGTTCTCGAGTCACCTTTTGGTGTTTTGCACCATGACGAGGGCCCACCTCGCCTTCCTCAAGCGACTCGGCCGGCCTCTTCTTCTTCAAGTCAGGGTTAACCTTCAAGCCGAGGTTGACGGGGACCTGTGGAGGGGCAGGAGGAAGGTTGGAGGGTGCTTAAGACTTGGTGGGCACCTTCGAGGTTGACCCTTTGCCCCGAGCAGCCATAAGCTCCCTTAAGCTCTTATTGCCCTTATTCGAAGCCATGTTATCTACCTCTTCGTCAGAGGAATCGTCCGGGCAGGCGATCACAAGGGGAGAAGCGCAAATGCCGGAGTTTCTATCTGGCTCACCCTCGACATCTGTGAGTTTAATTAGAGGAGCCTTTGGATTATCTTTTTCAAAATAGAACTCGTCTATCTCCTCCTCTAATGAAAGGCGAGATGATTCAATCTCCTCTTCAACAGATGCTGCGGCTTTAAGATGGTCTTGTGGAGGTGGCTGTGCAACTGGTGGAAGGTTCTATAGAATGGGCAAGGTAACCAGCGGTAGGTCCTTTCAAGCCAAAAATCCTGGCTTAGAAATGTCGATCTGAGATAACCTTGAACTACCAGCTCTTATTGATTGGCCAACATCCAGAAAAACGCGGGACAGGGGCTCGTAACCCAAGATCAGATGAGCGGCACGCAATTGTCCATCCTCACTTACAAAAATCTCCGACCTCATGAGGTAGTTAAGAGCTTGAACGGTGGTATGGCTGAGCCGCAGAGCAACGTGGGCTCTATCTGCAAAACAGCCGAGAAGGGAATTATGGTCAGATCGCTAAAAGGATATTTTCTACCAAAAAATGAAGTGCCAAGTAAAAGGAATAAAGCTAAAAGGTTAAATCTCCTTCCAAAGGGACTGATCCTAAAGGTACGACATCTGGATCTCCTGCCCGAGTTGGACAATGAAGACCATCACTCCATTCCCCCGAGGCAATCAGGTAGTCATCCTTCATATCCTTATTGGACTTGGGAAGATAGGATATTAGCCTAACATCCTCGGACTGAGATTTAAGGTAGTACCCCGCGCTGGCAAGCTTGTGGCACTCATACATGTGAACCACATCGTGCCACGTGAGCCCTAAGCCCATCTTCTCGTTCACGGCATCTACACAGCCCAAGACCCTAAATAGGTTGGGGGCGCACTGATAAGGGGTCAACCTATGGTTAATCAAATAGTCTTGGGTAATCCTACACATGGGGAGCGTCATTCCTCCCTCTATGAAAGCGATCATGGGAATGACGACCTGACCCATATCTCTATCGGTCAGTACTCGATCCGGAGGGCAATATTCTAAAACCACCCTCGGTGGAATACGGTACCTAGCTCTAAAAGCCTCCATAGCGGTTGGTGTATCTCCTAAACACTTGAATTTACCCATCTAGATGAACTGAAAGGCCGAGGAGGAAGACTGAGAGGAAAAAAATGGTAATATAAAGGAATGAGAACTTACGGGTACTCATATAATAATCCCTGAAACTTTCAGAGATCTTTTCAAAGAAAAGCTTCTTATAGGAAATGACTACGGAAACTCAAGAGTTTGGTGCGTTTTATGAAGACTAGGCGCTGGAGTTCTCTGAAGTTCTTGAATATTCGTAAAAAAAAAAAAGGCAAAGGGGGTTCCTTCAAAGCTTTATATAGCAGGAGAAGATGAAAGAGATTACTCCCGCTCAAAATACTAGGAGAAACGCCAGCAGTTGGATCTGCGCTTCGCCATTGGATGTAGAGGACATAAAGCCACCTGGAGTAATTAATAGTGCCTCGTAAACTACGACGCGACAGAAGTCACTCCCACACGTGTGAACCAAAAATCAGTTGGTCTTATCTCTTAAAAAATCAAAACCCTGCTTTCCTCCTTGGATGGAATGGAAAAATCGGAGTTTTGAGGGACTATTGTAGGGGCTAGGGCCCAAAATAATGTATTGGGCCTTGGACCTTGTCTGAGGACACTAACAAGTCCGAGGAGGAGAATATGACTTAGATGATCCACATTACAAGTCTCATCAATGGGGGACAAAGGGAAGAAGGTCCGAGGAGGAACTCCTCCTCGGACACGGCAAATGCAGACCAGGTGTGTATTCTAACAATTGAGATGCGCCTCCTGAACACGTGAGAGGGAAGAAAATTAAAAATATCTAAGGAAAAACTGCCACCACCACATTAAATGCACTGCAACTACTTTTCTAGCACATTAGTGTGGAGAAGACACCTAAACAGTGCTGCCTTGGCTGCCACAACTCACAGAGGGTTGAAAGGGGTGTCTAATAGGATGGGTACTCAAGTGGGAATCCAGATGATCAACAAGTGTAAGGTCCAGATGATCAGAAAAGAGATATATAATGTGGAAGAGCTCCCATGAAGAGGGGGGAGAAGAAAAAGAGTAAGAGAGAAAATATTGTAGCATGCTAAACAATCTTAATATTGTGATCTGTATACGTCAAATTTTGGTCTCCTCGGACCGAATGTCCTTTGGCAATAATGACTTTTATTTGTGTTTGATTGATTTTTAACTCCATGCTAGCCATTGTCCAACTCATCTAGACCTAGTTCTTTGACCCATACTCTACAAAATTCATTGTATTGGGCTTATTAGACCAGGGTTCCATACGTTTGGGCTTGGGCTCCAAATCTTGCCCTTACAATCATTTAAAACTAATTTCCCTAACAATATGTAAAAGATATTACCATAAAAATATGTACAAAAATATTAATAAAAAGCAATAAGAACCGTTTTTAAACAAAAAAAAAAAAAATATATATATATATATATATAGGGTAAATTGTAGATTACACTCCTAAAATTTGAGAATGACTGGATTTTACACCCTGAAGTTTTAGAATTTAGATTTTACCCCCTGAAGTTTGGTGATGTTTGGATTTTACACCCTAACATTTCAAATTTTGGATTTTACCCTCTATATTTTAGAAGTGTTTCAATTTTAATCTCTAAAGTTTCCAAATTTGGGAGTATAAAATTCAAACAACCCTAAACTTTAGGAGGTAAAATCTAAGTTCTAAAATGTCAGAGTGTAAAATCCAAACACCACAAACTTCAGGGGATAAAATCCAAATTCTGAAATTTCAATGTGTAAAATCCAATTTTTTTTTTTTTTTGGTTAAAGTGTAAAATTCAATTACCTCCAAACTTTAGGGATGTGATTTGCAATTTACCCAAAAATATATGCAAAAGTTGAATAACTAATATTTAACATATTAAGAAAATCACAAACATTTATTGCGTAAGGCCCCAAAGTTGAAAACTAGTGAAGTTACTTGAGCTGAAATCTTGATCAATTATGTTCAAAATTGTTAAACAAGACAGTTTGATAATCATACTAGGGTCTTGTAATTTTTGAGCTTAGCTTGCGTGGGCTCATTGCCATTCTAGAACTTTGTGGGTACAAAAGTTAGTTGGAGCTTAGCTTTAAAACAAATTCTATTTGGGATTTGTTAACGATTAACGTCAGTACATGAAACTCAAGTGTTTTATTTATTTATTTTTTATTTTAATGTAATTTCCTAAGTTGGAACACACTCAAATTTATATAAGGAAGCTTAACCAACTATAATAAAGGTGCCGAATCTCACCAAACGAAGCCAACTCACACAAAACCACGACAAGAATGTTCGCCTAATATAATAATGAATAATCCTTTGTTAGAGTAACAGTTCAATATTTAATAATCGAAATTTGAAAATTAATATATTTAATAATAATATTTACTTAAATTAATATGATTTTGAAGTTATTTAAGAATCTATTCTCTTTTTTTCCCCCTTAAAAATATGATTTCACTAAAGATGCCACGATTTTCACTTGAAATTGTTCTTTGAAACCGCCATTTTAGCACTTAAAATCGATTTTAAAAAATCTAGTTTTCTAAATAACTTTTAAAAATAGTACTAATTCAATAAATTATTAGAGAATGATATTATTTTGAAAATTTTGCGAAAAGAACGAGGATGCTTCAAACTACGGCAAAGACAAAAAAATTTATGCTTGTTTTGTCATTCTCAATTCCACAATCCACAAGTGTCAAGTGTCAACTACCCTCTCTCAAGATTTCAAAAAAAAAAAAAAAAAACTACCCTCTCTCACTGACTTCCACTATAGGTCCCACTGCCCTCTGAGGTGGCTTCCACGAAACCACAAAAGAAAATATAGGATCACGCTTTCAATAATAGTATAATACTAATAAAAAGGTTGAACTAAAAGACAAGTCTATTGGCAAAAAATAAAAAACTATAAGACAAGTCTGATAGGAGGATCACTTTGGAAAATGTTCGAAAGGCAATCATTTCTAGTTTAGTGAAAGAAAGATTACACTTCTCTTCCTAATCATTGATCCAAAATCTTTTTTTTTTTTTTTTACTTCATTAGTTTCAGTAAACACTTCTATTTCATTTAATCTTCATCGGGGATAATGTTCTTCAGTCCCAAACATGCACATCATCCAATCAATCCTAAAAGTTGTTTTTAAAAAAATCTCTTTGATCTTCCAACAACTAATCAATATGATGACACAGTTTCCTAAAATGGGAAAAATGTATACATTTTATAAGAATAATCATTTCGATCGAGGGTGTTGATAATTGAGATAGATTACTAGATTGCAAATACTTAGGGAGTGAGACCTCAAATGAAAGGCGCCACAACATAATGCTCCTCTAGGCTCTAGTATAGTTTGCTCTTCATTTTTCACTCCTTTGTCCATCAAGGAGGTCAAGGTAATTGTCGCCAGAAACTTAGGCCAAGGGGCTATGGCTATTCTTGCCAGCTTCTTCACAACCATCTGATCACTTAATTTGTATCAAGTTTCTCAGTTTTTATAAACTATCAGTTGCTACAGAGAACAGTTCAAAACTGAATGACACTAACAATACAACTGATATACAATGTGGTTGCTTGCTGTGATACAAACATACAATGCAACCATGCATTGTGACAGCAGAGATTTAGAGACAAGAATGAAGCCCCTATGCTTCTCAAGTACATAATTACAGAAGAACACATTCCATAGTACCTCATTTTATTGTGCCTCAGAAATGTAGATCAAATTTTCCTCAATGCATGGTGACCCAGAGATAGAATGGAAGACAGAATGCTGGTCTAGGCCATCTCAGCTGGGGTTAAGGCAGATTACATGATTTGATCTTTATCTTTTACCTGTCCCTGCTGTCTTCCTGATATTAATTGGAAGGATCAAACAGAAAGGACATCACTTGACAGATGACTTTAGAAATGGATTTGATGGACGATGAGATTGTACTTGATTCTCCCCTACTTTCTTTACCTCCTGCTTGTTTGATGACTTTATAAACAGATTAGATGGGTGATCTGTTTGTATCTGAGACATTTCTCCTATCTTCCTTGCTTCCACTGCATTTTTTACCTCATCCACCTTCTTTTCCTTGTCAATGTCATCTAGTAATGTAGTTTGTTTCTGTTCTGTTTTCTTTATTCCACCTTTAGCACCCTCTTGTGATTTGGCCTTCTTAGTAAACAGAGGAGCAGTCAATTTTGGTGAAGATGATGAAATTACAGTTTCTGATGTTTTACTTGTTTCAGAAGAAACTAAGGTCTTGCTGACTGCAACATTAGCCATGACAGGTGCATCACCGCTTGAGCTTGGGAGAGTGGTTTGCTTCGTCCCTTTAGCTTCATTAAGCAATCTTTCCTGTTAAAAACATAGAGGCATAAGACAGTGAAGATGAAAACAGATTGTGTCCAATTTGATTGATTAGTGAAAAGTTGTACACCCCTCTTTGGACAACGAAGGCTTACCTCCAACACACTATTGAACCGTTCAGCCAAGTTAGGAAGCTTCAGTGCAGTAACAAGCTTGATTGCACCCTTCACAGATTTTTCCAATGATAAAAGCTTCACAAGTTCAATAGCCCTCACAAGCTTATCACCTGATACCACCACAAGTACGATTAGGATCATTCAATTTCTTTATTTTTCTAGAATATAAATTAGACAAATGGGAAAAGAGGGTAGGAGATAATAATAATATGACTCACCATTGCAGCAGGAAGCAATAAGCCGCAAGATGCACCTATCTTGAGCTGCTTCAGTATTGAAAGCCTCATCATCAAGTGAAGTTGTGTCCAACCCAGCACCAGCCATTTCTTCCATTCTCTTTTGAATCTGAGAGAAACATAATTCTAAAAGCCTCAGCCTCTGAACAGCATTAGTGGAAGATTTTTCATAACCTTTTGTATAGAGAAAAATTTGAAGCAACCCAATCATCCAGAATATAAATCAAACAGTAATGTTCTCAATTACGACACATTAATCAAATTAACAACTAAAACTGACAAGCTGATAGTTCATACAAATTTATGAAAGTAGGCTGTTAAGTACGAAGGAGGAGAAAGGACCAACCTGTAAGAGATGCATGTTGTTTAGTATAAACTCATTCTCAAGAGCTTCAGCTCCAAGGTCCGAGGATGCCACAGGAAATGAAAGATTTAGCAAGGTGAGAACTGGTTTGGGCATCACCTAAAAAGAGGGAGAAAGTCAAGCAATAATTGAAAAAATATAAAGCAGAAAGAGAAGTCATGAGCTATCCTACCTGTGGGAATAAGTCTGGTTTTTTACAAACAATACAAAACAGCTTGCTTGCGTTCAACCCAACCACCCAATAGTTTTCATCTGACTTCTCTTTACTAGCGCTGCATAGCAGATCTTTATTAAAGAACGTTCCGGGTAAGGAGGTTATAAATTATAAGAGAAAAAAATTTATTTAGAGAACAATTCTATATTCTTAGAATAAACTTGAACCTGAAGAGTGGGAGCCAACTGCCGCCATATTGGCTGGTATACACTCTCAGCACACCCTACAAATGTACAAACTCAGATTTAACATCAATAAGCAACCTGCAGGACGGAGAAGTTATATCACTTCAGAAAAGAGCTGAGACTACCTTAGAATCATAGGAGCTTAATTGGCCTTCTTCACTAAACCCAAACCACGTTAGATGTGAACCAGGGGTTAATGGAAGACGTCCTTTGAGAGACTGGGTTCCAGTAGATATGTTGAATACTGTAAACTCTAACATCTGCAAGTTACAAAAGGGTTTACATTTCATAAGAGCAAGTAGCAAATATTATGATATAAATTCAAACAATCAACCCTCAAGAGTCTTCAGCCAGCAGATGGTTATTTTATCCAGAAGACTTTGAAAACCAATATCACCATGGACTCCAGGATTATTGGTTATGGTTTTTGTAAATGTAATTGTTCTAATTTATACAAAGATAAGTCCAGGGTCGAGCCTTGGACCCATCATCACCCTGAAAAAAAGTACGGAAAGTTGAAACAAGACCTGATCATTTGAGGGAAGACAGTCACAAGCATGAGTGACAATTGCAAGTTCATCCTTGAAGCCTGATGCGGTAACCACTGGCCCGTTAAGGGAGAGAATATGTCTCTGCAACAAATTGCATTCGGTGAAACAGATGGCACAGAAAAAATATTATCAAAATTTTAGAGAAATGCTGGCCTGTTAAGGGAGAGAATATGTCTCCGCAGCAAATTGCATTCGATGAAACAGATGGCACAGACAAAATATTGTAAAAATTTTAGAAAATTTTTAAATAAAAGACTTATATATTAGTATTCATATGAAATCATTTTTTTTTTTTTATAATTAGTATTCATGTTAAATCATACATTCAGGAAGCACGGAGCCCATTAAGGAATTGTTTCAATATGTTCAGTATCCTCATTCAGAATCACAGCTAAATATGAGAGAACACAGATTTTCCCTTTTGTTTTTCAGCAGCATGAACCAAACAATACATATCATTCTCACCATAATTGTAAAAGCCCTATTCCCTACAAGCAATCATTCTTTGTCTTTTTTTTTTTAATACAATGCAACTGTCCAGCCATCATTTAAAGTCCTACAATTGCAAAAAAAAAAAAAAATGTATCCATGAAATTTTTCATCCATGATTTGAAATTAATTAACAGTAAGAAAGCCACAATTATCTGAAGAACTAGTATTCATTTTATAATTTTGTCAATGGAAGATAAGTTTAGATGAATTCCAACGAATTCAAGTTTCTCTAACTGTGTTGCTCTTTTGAGTTAGAAGGTTACTACAACCAATTATAAGGTTTTCTTCCCTCTTCCTACAAAAAGTATCTTATTCAACAGGCATATGCAACGTGTATCCCACATGCATGTGAGTGTTGTTGCATATACCTGTTACACAAGGTACCACCTCGTACCTACTTGGAGCTGCTTAATCATGTTGTCCTCCCTACCTTAGACAGGAAAATTACACCATTCTATCATAGGTGCTATTGTTGCACCCTTTCTTTCCAGCAAATTATTACACCATTTTATCATTGTTGCTATTGCTGCACTCTTTGTTTCCAGCAAATTAATGACCCTCCTAATTTTATTTTTTTATATCAGAAATTATAAATAATAAAAACTAATTCAGAAGTTAATAGATTAACCATCACAGTTGCACCACTCTCAGATATGCAAATAACATATTTTGTCAAAAGATAATTCTTAAAATGAACACACTGCAAAGTGAAAGCATAAATTCATGATTCCATGATTACAAACCAAACAATTTTAACCACACCCCCAACCCAAAAACAAAAGATGAACAAAGAAGGTTAACACACCTGCAAACCACTCTCAGAAAATATACGAAGAAAATTAAAACTCGTAATTGCAGCCACCCAGGCAGTACCAAGTGCCACAGCCTTCACTTCTTCCCCTTCTAATCGCATAGACCACTGGGTTTGCATTAAACATCCAAAGTCAGCACACAGAAACTTCATATTCATTGTGCACAGACAATTAAACATTGGCAGGGGCAAGAATGTGCATGTCTAAATTACCACATAAAGTATGAACACTAATAAAGGTAAATGATTGTACCTCACTATTGTTTGCCCAAGTACTGAATGGGCGATACATAAGAGTACTCATGCTCTTCTCACCCTTGCAAGGGTTAGCAAAAATGCTTCCATTTTCATTTAACGCAGCCATTGTAAAGCCAAAATGATCAGTCATTGACGGAACTCGGGGACCACTACCAGTGTCATGAAAGTCTATCTGTATCCATGAACTATTAGTACATAACACAGGCTCCCCTGACCGAGGCATGATTCTTAATAAAAGTTTGACTGCAAAAAAGAACAAAAAAGAAAGGAAAAGAGAAAGACTAGAACTGATAATAAATTAACAAAAGGAATGGATTACCTCTATATGGGAGTATCCATCATGCTCAATTGTGGTTATACTTCCAACCATGTTGTAGCACAAAAAACTCCTTTTTCCAGGCAGCACAGGAGTAGCACCTGGCTGAAATGACTCCTGCATTTTCGGCCTAGCAGATGTTATGCTTCTTAACCCCTCATTCCTGTTATTCAAGCTTTCCTTCTCAATACGATTCGCTTTCTTACGGGATTCAACCTTTGGACGCAAGCTCCATTCATCATTACCATTCTCCTCATATGCAGATGGTTTGCGTAGCCTTTTTCTGCTAGGAGGCTCAGATTCACCATGGCTACCTTCACCAAGATCACTTAGACTACCAGAGGCACTAAGATCTTCTTCCTCTTCATCAAAAAAAAGGAGCCCATTACTATTCTTTGAATTTAATTTTGGAATATCCTCAGTAGGAGATTTCATTGACGAAGGAACAACTGATTCCCATATGCCATACTTTCCCATAACATCAATAATAGCCAGTGCATTGCTAATTGGCTTCCATGCCATGCAACATATTTTATCATCAAATTTCTGCCTGTCAATATCCTGCTTCCGATCAACATCCCAGATAAGAACTTGCCTATCTAAACCAGAGGTAGCCAAGTATTTACCGTTGGGTGACCAAGACAAGAAACAAATAGGTTGTATGTGATCACCTCTCAATGTAAACAGTTTCTCAGCTGTATCTCTATCGTACATCACTACATCATTTCTCAAACCTGGGACAGCTAAGGTCTCCCCATCAGGACTCCAGCTAATCACATTCATGACGGAAAGGTCTAAACCAATGTCAGGAGCTACGCCTTTAAGAGTGTGCAATGCTACTCCAGACTGAAGCTCCCAAAATATGACAGTCCCAGTTGAATCAACAGATGACAAGTATTCACTCTTGGGGTCAAAAGCTAAGCCAGTTACAGGCCCTTTATGTCCTTTGAGAACTCTTGCAATTGAACCATCAATTGTGTTTATCAGCTTAATCCCCTCATCATCACCCGCGGCTGCCAACATGCTCCCTGATCTATTAAATGCAAGGGCACGTATTGGCAATGTGAATCTAGTAATATTAGTCTCAAACTCTCCACCTGATAAGAACCCAAAAAAGAAAAGTTGAGCAAAATTAATCAAACTACATAAACCAAACAAAATTAAACTTTAAGATGATTAGACGCGGCTGAGTGATTTTGCACAGCGAAAGTTTAGTTATGTTCCCAATAAGCATTACCAGGTAGTCAAATAAGATGCGCAATTAAGAGATAAAATGAAGAAACTCAAACAAGTGTTCCAACTATACCTAATTTCTACCAAACCAAAACCAAATCTGGCAATTTTCACACTCCAGACATTCAGAGTAAAACATCAAAACCTACTTTTCAAAACACAAAATCATTTCACACATTCCATCAAGAGTACCATACACTTAAATTTAAAAAAAAAAGAATCCTAAATATCTCAACATTTCACACAGATCTATACGAGCAGACAAGCATTCCAACAAAAATTAAAACATTTCACACGTCAAGCTTGATTCTTTAGAGAATCCCAATAGAGCACAAAATAATTACCATGCGAATCTAACAACTGAATCGATAAATGACACACAGAAAGAAAACCCATCAAGCTAAAAACACAAATCAAACCCAATTTTTCTTTTCTTTTTTTTAAATCCCATCATCAAAATTCCACAAACTTCATACTCAACAAAAGAAACGGAGAAACAGAGATTAGAATACCGGGAAATTTGTAGAGCTTGACGGAGTGATCGATGGATCCGGAAGCGAGGCAAGTGGAGTTGGGGCTAATGGCGACGGCGGTGACGCCGTCGCGGTGGTGGCGGAGGATCCTGGGAGCGCTTGAAGGAAGAAGAGGGTCGTGGATGGAGATAGAAGGGTCAGAAGAGGAGGCAG
This sequence comes from Quercus lobata, assembly GCF_001633185.2. Classification (NCBI taxonomy): domain Eukaryota; kingdom Viridiplantae; phylum Streptophyta; class Magnoliopsida; order Fagales; family Fagaceae; genus Quercus; species Quercus lobata. Next base: position 21,356,625 of record NC_044913.1, on the reverse strand, counting down.
TGACGAGGTGATGTGCTTGCTGGTCCCACACCACGGAGCAGAAGGAGCCGCCGCCACGGCCATTGCTGGAGGAGGCAGCCTTGTGGGCCTCCCTGAGCTTCACTGACCGGACTTTCATGGCGGCTTTGGAAATGGGTTTGGCTTCGCTTGGCTTGGTTGGTGGGTGGGAATTTGTGGATTTGATTTTTGGAGTTGGGGTTTTGTGGGGGTGTGTTCGGGGATTTGGCGGGAAATGGGTGGGTTTTTGGTTTTGGATTTCCCGGGAGGGATTTTGAGCGAAAGGAAGAGAAGGAAATTACCAAGGAGGGTACAGAGTTAAGAGATATTTTACTTTGGGAACCATTGGTGGTTCTACTCCTTTGAATTAGGCCCATTTGGAATAGACAGTTTTCCTCCAAAGTCCAAACTCACTTTCATTAGATCATTCACGCGTGATCATCCAAAAAAAAAAAAAAAAAATCATTCACGTGTTAAATCATACAAAACATCCAAATTGATTTTGAGGAAATTGACATGTGGCAATTGATAAAATTATCCAAGGTTGCTTTTGGATACATGAATTTGGATTTGAATTTTAAAGTAATAGATTTGAAATACTTTAATTATAAATCTATAAATTATTTAAGTGTGTCATAATGTTATATGAATTTCTAAAATTTTATGAGTTTATAAGTTATTTCAAATTCAAGTTTTGGCGGATTTACCAAATCCAAATCCTTGATTTTTTTTTCTTTTTTAAATTATCCAAACAAGGTATTTGGATTTTAATTAGCCAAATCCAATTCTTGTGGATTTTAATCACCCAAATCTAAATTCTTGTGCTCAAATTATGCCATCCAAACACATTACAAGTGTATTTTACGTTACATGACGTAATTAATCAAGTAATATAATTTTTTTAAATAATACATGTAGATGACTTTAATTATAAGTTGTCGTGTAATGGGATGGGAAAAAAAAATTCCTCCAAACCACTTTGGACTCTGGAGGACTCCCATGACTATTAAGTGCCCGTTTGGGCCAAAAATCACAATTGCAATATCAAACGTAATTTTTTTGTGTTTGGTAAAATTTTCAAATGGTTCTTTTTGACCATTAGTAAATGTGATTTTTTGTGTTAACGTAATGGTCCCTTGGACAGTAATTCCAAATCATGCTTTTCGGCCCACCACTTTTTTAAAAAAAGTTTCAAAATGTTGAACTAAACTCACCCTAAGTTGGTCACATGACTCAAAGTAGTCGATAAATTTTTAAGTTGTTACCTAAAAGGTTGGAAGAACTTTCCTTCCATAGTTTAGAAGAGAACTCTATCTATTCAAAATTTATCAACTTGGGAAAGCAATTGTATTTTGTGGTTCTATTTGGTTGACCCATTGGAATTTTTTTCAATTTGGGGAATCCCATATAGTTTGATTCAGGTATTAATTTCAATATGATAAGTTCATTTTCTTCCTTTTTCTTTCTTTCTCTTGTCACTTGTCACTTGTCTGAGTCCCCCCACCCTCTCCTATTCTTCTTCTATTAGTTTTACCTATCATAACTTCCTCTGCCTACTCCTTGCCCACTCAAACTTATTGCTATTAAAGTTGTGGGTTAATTAGTGTCGTTTGTTATATTATTGATAAAATTGAGTGTGTTGAGACTTGGGCAATTTGGTGGAGATGAGATTAAGTTGTTATGGCTTGACCAAATTGGTGCTAAACTGGCAAAAAGATTGAATATGTTGAAACTTGGATGAATTTGTTGGCAGTTGTAAGTTTTGTAAATTTTGGGTGGTTTTGAAGATGTTGGTGATTTCTTGTGGCTTGGCCAATAGGGGCTATCGGTGATGATTTCTTCTTCTTCTTCTTTCTTTTTCTTTTTTTTTTCTTTTTTTTATTTTTATTTTTCAACTTGTATGTTTAGTTTCTTAAATTTTTATGCAAAATATAAAATGAATAGAAATTTGGAAAAATATTACTGGTTTGAGACTTTGAGGCAAGTAGGTGATAAGAAAACGCATATTTTGACTGAAATAGAATATTACTATCGAATTTACATTGTATATCCATAATATGCCTAAAAAAACATGATTCCAAGTGAATACTTTGTGCGTCTCCCTCTTCCAGGTCCATCACAAAGGAAATGAAAATCGAGATTTGCTTTATCTACGGTTGGTTTGCGACCATTGAATGTTGAATGCATCTTTAGAGTAATCTATTAGGAGCCACCATAGGTATATAGATAATAATTGTTGTAATATTGCATTTAGTTATTTAGTGGTTAGTTAGTTATAATTGCAAGCATGTTAATCACATTTAACATATGTTGGAATTATTAATGCACATGGGAATAATAGAACCATTAGGATAAGGCCATGTGGGCCAATTAAATAGTTATATGGTTCTATAAATACCTACTTGTAATCACATTTCCATTCATTGAAGAATAAACCAATTGATTACTTAGTGCATTTCTTCTCCCTCTCTCTCTCTCTCTCTCAATATTTATCTATGGAAGGTGATTACATTGAATTAAGTCAATTCCCCTACAATTCTTATTCATCCCCATTAGGAACCAGTAGGTTCCTAACAAGTGGTATTAGAGCTATCGATTTTGAGATGACCGAATCTATTGCAACTCATCAAGCTTTCATGGAGTTTTATTTCAAAAGCGAAGATCCTTTTTGATGGCTTGTCAAGCTCTATGAATTCTTTGCTCTAGACAACATAGCACCACATTGCATGGTATATAGAAGAAGAAGTGTGTGAATGGTTCCAAGATGCGAGGACATTGGGCTTATGCACAAATTGGCTGCATTTCATATGCACCCTACAAGATCGGTTTCGAGCACCAATCCTTGATGCATCAATGGAGACTACCAACCAAGAATCTAAGATGCAAGAGCCCACGAATTTCATAGCGGAGGACCAAGAACCAATTTTTGATGCACCAATGGAGGCTCCCATTCAAGAGTACATGATTCAAAAATCGGCAATTCAAGTGTCAATGATCCAAGAATCAAAGATGCAAATGCCAAAAATTCTAATGGTTTTAGAATCAAATGAAGTCTAAAGGATCCAAGAACATTCCAAGATCCAAAGAACCAATGAGACCTTGAAGATTAAAGAACCAATGAGACCTTGAAGATTAAAGAACCATTAAAGGCTCAAGAATTTGAGGGAAGTTTGAAGATCTACAAAGAAGGAAGCTTCATGTACACAGGACCACTTGTCAAAGAGAAATGCATGAATATGCTGATCAAAATGTCATTAAGGTATTGGTTCATTGGAAGATCTCCTTTAATGAAGATGCCAATCACAACAACACCTTGTGGACAAGGTGTTTTGAAGGAGAGGGAAATGATGTTAAGAAACCCTATAGGTATATAGATAATAAATTTTGTAATGTTGCAATTAATTAGTTACAATTCCAAGCATGTTAATCATATTTAACACATGTTTGAATTATTAATGCACATGAGGAATAATAGAACCATTAGGATAAGGCCATGTGGGCTAATAGAATAATTTTATGGTTCCATAAATACCTACTTGTGATCACATTTCCATTCATTGGAGAATAAATCAATTAATTGCTAGTGCATTCTCTCTCTCTCTCTCTCTCTCAATATTTTTCTATGGAGAGTAATTACCTCTAATTAACTCAATTTATTTACAATTTTCAAACATTCCCCTATGATTTTTATCCATCCCCATTAGGAACCACTAGGTTCCTAACTAGATCTCATAGTTCCTATGGGGTGGAAACAATTGGCCCATGAACTTTCCTTTATTTTGTTACATTTTGGTCGAAGGGTTGAAAGGAGAGAGTGCATCAAGCTATTTGCAAGGGACAATGCATGTAAAAAAAAGAATAAATAACTTAATAAAATTATCTGGGGCTTTATTAAGTGCTTCTTTAGGAGTTAAACTTCCATTTGTCCATATTTCGAGAAAAAATATTCTCATAACTCAAAAAGAGTTCGCTGCCAAATAATAGGCAATTCACCTATAGGATACAACAAAGTCACATTCGGCAGACAATATTTCTGAAGTTTCATTATAAAATAATTTATCATAGAATCGTGTGTTTTGACTAGAATAATGGAAGAAAAATAAAAATTGCACCCAATCTATTGCAAACCCCTAATATATAGATAGACAAAGAGTAACAATTGAAACATCATTATTCTTCGGCCTTCATTTGAGTTGGGACCATAGTTGTCAGTATCATACGATACGCGATACGTATCGTTTGAAAAAAGTATTGTATCGTTGATACGTATCGTAGGTGTATATGAATCGGATGATACAGTTGTATGTATTGTGTGTATCGTACGTATCAGACGATACATAAACAATTGGCTTAAATAGGCTTTTTTAACCAAAATTTTAGCCCAAGTTTAGCCCAAAACGTTTTTCCATTTTTTTTTAAAAGCAAGTTGGGCTATTTTGGTGGTTTGGCCCAATACAAAGCCTTCTTAAATTTTTTTTTTAGCCCTAAAAAATTTAAACCACAATTAAATTGATTTACCCACACCATATAGCCGCACCAGTCACCCACACGTTTTTTATCTAATATTTTCCTTTGTATCTCAATTCTCAAGCTCTCAACTTTCCCGAAACCCCTTTGGCTTCCTCTCTATTTGTTTTCATCTTTTTACCTTTTAGATCATCAAGTTTCAGGAGATCTATCATCAAGGGACCACAAGCTCCAAAGGACCACAATCTTGTCTTTTTCTTCTATTCCTTTTCCTAACCCAAAAGTCCCACACTCCTACATGCTACTAGAGCAAGACAACAACAACAACAAGTGCTGCCTCACGTTGGGTCCATTGTGTGTGTAAGGTTAGTTTTCTTTTTTCTTAATAAATTTTTTTGATTAATTCTTTATACTAAAAAATTATTGTAGTTATTTATTGTTATTAACCTATTATATTAGTTAATTTAGTTTAATATAACCGAGTGGCTTATAAAAAATTAGTTTAGTATACTGAATATGTATCAATGTATGTATTTGAGTGTTTATATATAAATATTATATATATATATGTATGTATTTTGTAATGTTAATATTAATACTGTGAATTTGTGATAGTGTAACTGTGATGCTTAATTTGTGTACATAAAAGTTGTTGATTGACTATAAATTCATGTGTTCATATTTGCTTTTAGGTATATAAAAAAAAGGGTGATAGGAGGAAAAGAAATAAGGAGAAAGATCCCACTTGGGATCATTGTCTACGTATTAATGATGATAAGACAAGTAGGCTTAAGCTTAAATGTAATTATTGCTCAAATGAATATTGTGATGGAGTCATAAGAATGAAAAACCATTTGGCACATACACATAAGGATGTTAAACCATGCTTGAAGGTGTCTGAAGATGTTAAAAATTATTTTGCCAAACTTTTGGAAAACATATAAAAAAAAAAAAAAAAAAAAAAAAAGAGCAACTTGATGATGAGTTTGATGTTGAATGTCTTCAAGAAGACGAATTACAAAAGATTGGTGGTGATAATGCAAAAAAGGGAACCATGGATGCAAACTTAAAAGGGAAATGAAATTCTAAACAAGTGACTTTACCTTCCTTGGTGAAAGATCGTACTGCAACTTGTTTGGCTATTTGTAGATTTTTTTATGCTCATGCTATACCTTTTCATTTAGTTAAGCTCTTTGTTTAAAAAAATGATGGATTCAGTTGCTAATTCTGGCAAGGGATTGAAACTCCCTACTTATCATGAAACAAGGGTGACTTTCTTGAAAAAAGAGATAGAAAATATGCACTTCACATTAGATAAGTATAAAAATGAGTGGAAAAAAACAGGTTGCCCTTTAATGTCAGATGGATGGACGGATAATAAAGAGAGGTTTATCACAAACTTCCTTGTCAATAGTCCAAAGGCAACAATTTTTCTTAAATCTATTGACACCTCCGATATTTCCAAGAATGCTGAAAATTTATTTCAAATGCTTGATTCTTTGGTGCAAGAAATTTGAGAGGAGAATGTGGTACAAGTAGTGACAGATAGTGCTTCGGCTTATATTTCAGCCGGTGAAAAATTAATGGAAAAAAGACGTAAGATCTTTTGGAATCCTTGTGTTGCCCACTGTATTGATTTGATGCTTCATGGCATTGGTGATTTGCTTGTGCATGCAAATACTATAAAAAAAGAAAAGAAAAGAAGATCATTGTTTTTATTTACCGTCATATTTGGGTGCTTGATTTGATGAGAAAATATACAAAAGGGAGGGAATTGGCAAGACAAGGTGTCACAAGATTTGCCATTGCCTACTTAACTTTGAAGAGTATATATCAACAAAAAATTGGATTAAGGTCTATGTTTGCATTTGAGGAATGGGCTAAGAGTCCCTATGCAAAGAAAAGTTATGGCATTAATGTCCAATTAATTGTCTTGAGTGATCCAAAGTTTTGGCCTGCTATTAAATTTTGCTTGAAATGTGCGATCCCTTTAGTAAAAGTTTTAAGGCTTGTAGATGGTGATGCAAAACCAGCAATGGGCTATATATATGAAGCTATGGATAGAGCAAAAGAGCAAATCCGGAAAAATTGTAATGATGTGCAAAGGAGATATAGATCTATATTGAGAATTATTGAAACTAGATGAGAGCTTCAGCTTCATAGGCCTTTACATGCAGAAACTTATTTTCTCAATCCTAAGTAAGTTCATTATTTGAATTGTTATATATTTTAATCTTTATCTTTATATTTTGTATGCATATTTATTTATAAGATATAAAACTGTGATAGGTTTCATTATGATCCCAACTTTGTTGTAAATGAAGAAGTGAGAGTTGGACTTTATGAAGTGATTGAAAGGATGTGTCCTACAACTTTGGAGAGGTGTAGGATTGATCTACAATTGGAGAAATTTGATAAAGCTGAGGGTTTGTTTGGAAAAGAAATGGATATACTTACAAGAACAAAGAAGCAGCCAGGTATGTGCTATTGTTATTATCATTATTATTGATTATCATCATCATCTTAATGTAGCTTTTTATTTGTTGTTATCGTAATTATATTGTAGTCCTTTGCAATTTCTTTTGTTGGCAATATAGCATTGTGGTGGGAAAGTTATGGAGTACATTGCAAAGAGTTTCAAAACTTAGCTATACGTGTCTTGAGCCTAACTTGTAGTGCAACAAGATGTGAAAGAAATTGGAGTACTTTTGATCATGTACACACTAAAAAAAGAAATCATCTTGAGCAACAAAGAGTGAATGCTTTGGTGTTTGTAAACTATAATATCAATTTGGAGTTGAGACAAATAAAGAGAGAAGAGAGTGGTGACTCTTATGATCCAATTTGTCTATTGGGTATGGAATCTGATGATGAATGGATTACTGAAAAGGAAGAACCTTGCTTGCCAGAAGATACTTAATGGATGGACATTCATGAATGCTTTGAAGTTAATGAGGAAGGATGTAGTAGAAAAAGAAAGAGAGGTATAAATTTATATTAAATTGAAAATTTCTTTTCTAAATTATGAATAAAATGCTAATTTTGACAATATATATTTTTTGTTATTATTTTTATAGGTCCAAGAAATTTGAATGCCAAAAAGAAAAGTAAAGAAAAAGTTATTGAAGTTGAAGAACCAAAAGAGATAGTGGATGTTGGAGATGATGAAGAAGATGTACAAGAAGATGCCAATGATGAAATGATTTTGCAAGATGATGAAGATGATAACTTCATTGACTTGGACTATGGAGATGATTTTGATTAGGCAATGATGAATATGATTAGGAAAAAAAGTATTTTGACTAATATAATATGTAGTGACTTTGAACCCTAATGAATTTGGATATGAATATTTTTATCTTTTGGATATGGATGTTAAAAATATATTTCCATTTGGTTAGTTTTTTTTTTTTTTTTTTTTTTTTTTTTTTTTTTTTTTTTTGATGCGAAAGATAGATATACTTTTATTGCGACTACGAAAAAGAGGTTACATCATGGATAAGAGCTTGCATAATACAGCAAGGTTCCTCTTCAATCCAAGCAACATAATCATTTATGCTAGATGCATTCTTTGCTAAAATATGGGCCGGCATGTTCCCTTGTCTCCGCACGTGAGAATACTCAATACTTCTAAATTCTTTGCCTATGTCTTGAATCCCATTAGTCACAGCAGCTATTGTGGATGGGGCCCGGGAACAGTTACATAAAGCATTATAAACCACTGTTGAATCACCTTCCAGTACAACATCCCTTACACCGACGTCCTTTGCAAAGAGCAGGCCTACCTCGACTGCTTTGGCTTCAACCTCTGCTGCTCCTAACGGCAACTGGATCTTCCTACTTAGAGCTGCTTCAAGCCTACCCTCACTGTCACGGATTACTACCCCAACGCCCACTGCTCTCTGTTTTTTGAAAATAGCTCCGTCAACGTTGATCTTGAAAAGACCATCCCGTGGAGGAGTCCACCTGACACTCCGCTGAGGCGTCGGAACCACTGGGCGGTCAAGCTGATTCGCCGCTCTGTACTCTCGAAGATACTCTGTTGCCCAACTGAATATCTGCCTCCCCGTCTTACTTACTCTGCCACACCTGACCTCATTCCGGTTGTGCCATACTGCCCATGCCGTCGTGGCAACCTGAGCCACGTGCTCCTCACCCACATCCTCCTGCATTATCAGCTTCCACGTTACGTCGACGAAGGACAGGGATGAACCACCCAGGTCTGGAAACACCATCTTAGAACACTCCCTTGCCACTCTAGCTTTCCGACACTCCCACAGGACATGAAACACTGACTCCGGCGCCTCTTTGCAGTCTTCACACACCTCATCCTGAACTATTTTCCGGCGCAGCAGGTTGTCCTTTGTTGGCAAGGCATTACGACATGCATGCCACATAAAATGGCGAATTTTGTGAGGTACCGGGATGCTCCAAACCCTTCTCCAAAAACTCCTCATTTTGCTAGCATCCGACGGGGCACCTTTGTTAGGCATTGAGAGCAGGTTCACAGCCAACTTGTACGCACTCCTCACCGTAAATAAACCATTCGGTGTTTTGGACCAAATAAGTTTATCCGGTGGTAGCCGGGCACTAATGGGAATGCTTTTGATACTGTCAGCCTCATGCGGTAAAAATACCGTATCAATAACCTCAGTCCGCCACTCCCCTTTTTCACTGTCTAGCAAATCTGCCACCCTGGTATCCGCATGTAGGAAAAGCCTTGGGGTAATAACTTTGTGAGATGGAGGAGTAGGCAACCACTTGTCCTCCCATACGCGAATGCTTGCTCCATTCCCAACCCTCCACTTCAAGCCTTTTTTGACTAATGATTGGGCTGCCATAATACTTCGCCACGAGTATGATGGATTATTGCCAAGTGATGCATGGATAAACTCACACCTTGGGAAATATTTCGCCTTCAACACTCTATAAACTAGAGAGTCTTGGCCTACCTGGAGTCTCCACCCTTGTTTCGCCAACAAAGCCAGATTAAAAAGTTTAAGGTTCTTAAAACCCATACCTCCATTTGACTTTGATTCACACATTTTGTCCCAACTCAACCAAGGGATTCTATTTTCGTTCTTCACTTGGCCCCACCAAAACTTCCTTATCATAGCTGTTAACTCATCACAAAGATTATTTGGCAGTTTAAAACAGCTCATTGTGTAAGTTGGTACAGCTAGCGCCACTGCTTTAATCAATATTTCTTTTCCGGCTTTGGATAACAACTTCTCTTTCCATCCAGACAATTTCTTACCCAGCTTTTCCTTTATATCATTAAAAGTGCTGCGTTTGATTTTGCCCACAAGAGACGGCAAGCCAAGATATTTTTCATGCTGCTTGATTACTTGGGCACCAAATCTTCCTTTGATCTCTTCCTGGATCTCCTTCGGAGTATTACAGCTGAAAAATAGGGAAGTTTTTGCTCTATTCAGCTGCTAACCCGAAGCTTGCTCATAAACCCCCAACACTCTTTGCAAGGCGTCACATTCTGCAATAGTTGCTTTGCAAAAGATGAGGCTATCATCAGCAAAAAATAAATGGGAGAGCTGAGGACCCCCACGACAGATAGCAATCCCCTCCATGCTGCCATTACCCACTGAAGCTTTAATCAAAGCAGATAACCCTTCTGCACACAATAGAAATAAATAAGGTGATAGGGGGTCTCCTTGTCGGATACCCCTTGAAGGAATAATGCGACCTCTAGGGCGACCATTGATCTTGATAGCATAGGATATTGTGGTAATACATTGCATGATCAAACTCCTCAATTTAATATCAAAACCCAATTTCTTCATAATTTTCTCCACAAAAACCCACTCTACCCTATCATAAGCCTTACTCATATCAAGTTTAATGGCCATCTCACCCACTTTACTCCCTTTTTTCCTACTAATATGATGCATAGTCTCAAAGGCTACCAGAACATTATCCGTGATTAACCTTCCATGCACAAAGGCACTTTGGGTGTCACTAATAATGGATGGGAGGAATTTTTTCAGCCTGTTTGCTATTGCTTTAGAAGCTATCTTATAGGTTACATTGCATAGACTAATCGGCCTATAATCAGAAACATGTTTCGGTTCATTTATTTTTGGAATAAGCACAATATGAGTCTCATTAAAATTTGGAGGAGACATACCATGATTGAGGAAATCTAACACTGTGCTTGTTACAACTTCACCACAAGTATTCCAAAAATGTTGGAAAAAAAGGGGGGGCATACCATCGGGGCCAGGGGCTTTCAGTGGGTACATCTGCTTCAAGGCCAATCTCACTTCCTGTGCCGTGTACACTCGGGTCAGTTCAACGATCATATCAGTTGTGACTTTCGGTTGGACAACATGTAATATTTCGGAGAACTCTTCTGGCTTGCTTGAAGTAAAAAGCTTCTCAAAATAGGCCACAGCAACTTCCTCAATCTTCAACTCATCCTCCTGCCACCTCCCCTGCTCATCAACTATGCCATCAATATAATTTTTCTGGTGTCTAGCCGAAGCTTTCGCATGAAAAAAACTAGTATTTCTGTCGCCTCCTTGAAACCAGTTCAATCTTGATCTCTGTCTCCACATTTCATCTTCTTTCTCTAGCCACTTGTTAAGGTTAACTCTCGTGGTCCTTAACTCGCCCAATATACCCGAACTAGATGGCTGTAATTCCAACCACTCCAATTTTTGTTGAAGCTCAGAAATTTTCCTTCCCACGTGTCCAAACTCCTCCTTATTCCATTTCTCTAAGTCATGTCTGCAATGCTCCAAACAACTCTTCAATACACCCTCTGCACCGGAGTGTTCCCCTATCTCCCATGCCGCTTTAACAATCTCCTCACACCTACTATCCTTCAACCACATCGACTCAAATCTAAAACTCTTCCTTATTTTCTTTTTCTTCCTTTTTGGCACCAGATGAAGTGAGAGTGGTGAGTGGTCAGATGCCGAGGAAGAGAGATGGTATAATTTTGCAGCGGGAAACAAATCCATCCATTCCTTGTTAGCCAACGCTCTATCAAGTCGTTCCCGAATATGCATCCCATCCGCTCGATGATACCACCAAGTGTATTTCGGTCCAATGAAGTCCACCTCCCTAAAACCACAGTAGTTTATAGCATCAACAAAATTCTCCATCTGCCTCCTTGGACGTACACGGCCACCTTCTTTCTCCGTGAGTCCCGTTATTTCATTGAAATCTCCAATGGCGAGCCATGGCACCGAGGTTGTTCCCTTAAGGGATTTTAACTTGGCCCATGACTTCGGGCGCTGCGCTGTATCAGGATTACCATAAAACCCGGTGAAATGCCAGCTACCGCCATCCCATCCTCCTTCAATCCAAGCATCTATGTGATCCTGAGCATATGTGTTAATCTTCACAGTAATTCCTTCCTTCCACAACAGAGCTAACCCACCCTTACTTCCATCACTAGGCACAATTAAACCATGTTTCATCTTACAACGATCCTTCACTTTCTCTAACCATTCCCGTTTCGACTTTGTCTCCATCAAAAACACAACCTTGGGCTCTTCCTTGGTCACCACCTTTTCCAAGGCTTTAACTGTCCGGAGGTTCCCAAACCCCCGGCAGTTCCAGCTTAAGAGACTCATTGGTCTCGGCGGGGTTGCCCAGCAACCTCCGCCGTTTCTGTACCATTATTTTCCTCTGCAACTTTCTTCTTTTTTCCATGCAAGTTTACGTCAAATAGGTCTCCCTCTGAGCTTTCAATTTTTCGCTTCAGCCCAACATCAACACTCCCCATTTGATCCATATTAGTTGATGGGCTTTGTCTCACCATCCTTTTCCAAGTCCCCTCATGTAAGCCCAAAGCCCCTTTGTTTGCAACAATATTACCGGACCCTCCACTAAGACCATTGGGCTTTGTAGTTTGCTTCCCCTTATTTCCACCTTTAGTGGGCTTAGTTTTATCTTTCATTCCCTTCAAGCCCGGATCAGCCCAACCCACATTAAATTCAAAGTTAGTCAACACCTCATCCGCCCTTAAATCTACCAGCTTTCCATTCCGATCTTCCTGCTGAGTTTCGAATCCCTTATCATCCTCCATGATCACGACATCAACGAGATTCACGCTGCAATCAGAGCCTTCTGCCGTTTTTTCAATAACTGCAGCCTTGACATTCGGTCTCTTTGGTCCGTTACAAATCTCCTCATCAAGTGCTTTTAAAGTTTCCTCAAAATCCGGGATTTGCTCCCGAGAATCTCGTACAGCCACGTCATGCATACGTTCACCAAACCTCTGCTTAACTCCACCGCCGTTTACCACCATTAACGCCGCTGTCTCCGCTTCAGGCATATCATCTGGTGCGCAAGCAGTCGCATGATCCACACTACTCTGGTTCTCCATCACCACTGACCCCGATTTCGCAATCCCATTAACCGTGAACTGCATCTTCATCTGTCGTGGTTGGTCGAAACCTTGCACCTCAACAACGGACTTCCTGCCATGGTTGAACTGTGGAGCTCTAAGCCAAGGTCCGAATTGTTATTCCTCGACCCTTAGCGCGCCTTTACTATTCAGCCAGAGCAAGCAGTCCTTATCGTCATGGGAGAGGAACCCACACCAGTAGCAGACATTTGGCAGCCGTTCATACATGAACGCTGCCCATCCTTCACCTGATTGATCCCACGATATTTTCCGCCCTCTGCACAACGCTTTGGTTATATCCACCTCCACTCTGACCCTCATAAAATTCCCACCCTTCATCTCGCCAGAATCCTTTGGCCTTAAGACTCTTCCAATAGTCTCGCCAATACTCACCGCCGCCTCCACCATTAACAACTGAAATGGGAGGTTGTGAATTTGAATCTAGAAGGTGGTCGTCTTAAACTCTATCTCTTGGACCGGTACTGACCCATCGTACCGCTGCACCGCCACCAAATGCCTATCAAACGCCCAAGGTTGTCCCTGCATTACCTTTTCCGCATCTGCTTCCAACTCAAAATCGAACAAGAGGACATTGTCTATGCCCTCACAAACCTCAAAATTCCCTCTAGTACGCCATAATGGCCTGAAAGTCTTTGCCACCGCCTCAACATTTACGTTTCTCCGAGTAAAAAATTTCGCAGCCAAGACTGCGCCAGTTGCCTTTTTTTCCTTTGTCAGATCCATTCGTACTTCTTCCTCCTTTGTTAGCGAGAGACTCCGCCATCTATTGGTTAGTTCCTCCATTCTGAAAAAAAAAAAAAAAAAAAAAAAAAAAAAAAAAAAAAAAAAAAAACCTACTACCCCACCTAAAAACAACCTTACCACAGTCTACTACACTAGAAACAAACCCTCCTAGTAGCTACGATACTAGAGGGACCACAGCCTCCTTCACAAAGGAAGGGAAACAAACTGCTACAGTAGAGAGAGTAAAAGACTACTCTCTACCGAGAACTCTTCTTTTTTATTCTCCATTTGGTTAGTTTAGTCAAATACTATAACATAAGTAATAATTAAAGTGGTCATTATTTGCATATGTTTCAATTTTATAATAAATATATGTATATGTGTAATGTTTTATAAATTTTATATAGTGTTTGTGTATCTTACGATACACGATACAATACGATACACAATACATAAAAATGAAAAAAATGATTCACGATATGATTCACGATTTGACAACTATGGTCCCAACTATAATTGTCAAATCGTGAATTGTATCGTGAATCGATTTTTGATTTTTCTATATTGTGTATCGTATCGAATCGTGTATCGTAAAATACACAAACATCTAATAAAATCATAAAATAATTATAGTTATAAATATAGAAAAGGTATACTTATTATAAATTCAAAATATATTCAACTAATGACCAATTTAATCATTACGTATGTAATAAAATTTAACAAAGCTAACTAAATAAATCAAATTATGTTTATAACATGCACATTCAAATTGATTAAACTCAGAAGTAATACATGATATATGAACCAAAATAATAATATCTTTTCATCATCTTGGCTAATCAACTCCATCTAAATCAATGTTATCATCATGTTCAGCATCTTGCAAAATTATTTTTTCATAGACATTTTCTTTATTATTATCAACATTTACTTTTTTTTTGGTTTTTTTATTCTAATATATATATATTTTTTATTTTTTCATGGCATTCTAGCTTTTTAGACTCAAAATAATAATAACAAAATAATTGTATTTTCTTTTAATACATTATTAATAGCATAGAAAATAAATTTGCACATATGAAAGTGAGTGTTACAAGTATAGTCTAAATTTTGTAGGAGAAAGAGAAGGGAGGAAAAAAAACTCATTGACTTGCTATTTCATTAGACTCAATTAAGTTTCCCAATAATTTTGTGTTAACAAAGTCTAACAACTTGTTTAAATCAAATAAAACCACAAATTTTAACAAAAAAACTCATTTTAAACCTACATGCTTATATATCGTACGATACATATGATTCATCGATACGGTACGATTTATACGATACGTACTTATGTATCGGATGATTTATGAGCACTTACGATACGCCTTTAGGATACGAAACTTTTTGTATACGATACGATACGTATTGCGTATTGTACGATACTAACAATTATGTGATATACATATATGCATGTTTTAGTACCATATGTTTATATATTTTTTTAGAACCAGCTTGGGTCCAATGCTTTTATTCATTGGACCCATTAGGACTTGGATATGTATCAAATAATTATCACATATATATATATATATATATATCTTAACAGATCCAGTGCATAGGAGCACTAGATCCAACTTAACCTAATCCTTTTAGAATTTATTTGTTGGTGTTTGTGTTACTTATATGCTCACAGAAAATTTAAATACTCTTTCTATACTCGGGACAAGTCTAACTATTTGACATACAAAATTACTTGCAATTCCATATCACAATCAATACTAGATATTTTAGATTTTTTCCATATCACAATCTATACTAGATATTTTAGATTTTTTAACAATTTCTGTGTCGATGTAAAGGATAGACATGCATTATAGTACTTGACAGTTAAAGTTATTCCACTTCCTCTTGAACTTAGTTTGAGACAAAAAAAGATTATTATTCCACTCGGCCAAAAAGAGAGTACAAGTAGAGTTACAAAACACCACTTATTCAAGCCCTAGTAGCATTATATAATAGAAACATGGTGTTTAAGTTCGATGCAGAAGTTATTTACTTTTATTCCAAATCCATATAGCTTTGGACCTTATGAGTAAAGGGACCAGCTCATTCCTTATTTGGAGGCTCATAACCTCATTTGCACCACCAATGAATTCTTGCCCAATGAACATAGCTGGTACGCTTGGTTGACACCCCAACTGCAACAGTGCTCTTTCAATTTGCCTTCCATTTGGTATCTGATCAAGCTCATAGACTGTAGGGTTTGCCCCAAAGCTACATATTAGTGAATTTATGGAGTGGCTCATGCAACAAGAGCTCTTGCTGAAGATCACTACTGGCTTTTCAGCCACCAACCCTGTCACCACATCCATTGTTATGAAGTTTGAAAAAGTAGGAAAATGTGAGTGTGTATGTTTTGAAGCTTGTGAAGTGAGTTAATATGAGGCTTTGCTTTGAGGAACTTGAGCTCCAACTGGTGTCTATTTATAGATCATTGTTTAGGAAGAAGATATCTCAGTGCATTCCAAATTTACCCTTTATGATTACTTGACAATGACTTAAGTGGCTTTTTGCTCATTGAAGAGCAATACTGTAGCATATGTACATGTACCTAACCATCATCTTAACTACGTTAACTTAGTGTTGTCATTCTGGGAATTTCACAGAATAACAAGTTGCATATATCAGAATATTGACATGCAAAATGTTATCACTGATCACAATGGTGGGGGAGTACATTCCTTAATGCCGATTATCCCTTTTTAAGTTTCGAATTAAGTGATTAATATAGAGTTTTAAATATATCATAGAAGGAGGTGTTAGAAAATTAATGGAATGCTCATGCATGACTCTCTCTAAGCCATACCAACTGAATTACAAGAAATATTAATAATTTAGGACAAAATTTAACTACAAAATTGGTTGTAACTTCAGGCTACAAATTAACTCAATAAAATAAATATTACTACATATTTTAAAAATCTAACCGTTGAATTGCATGTTATTTACATTTTTAATACATATGTCAAATTTTGTGTCAATTAGATATTATTTACTATATAATTTATAAGCTTATATTTTACGTATAATTTTAAATTATAAAAACTTGCATTTTAAAAAATTTATTGATGATATAATTATTAATCTTTAATATTCTTGAAATTTTAGCAAGCATGGAAAGTATAAAAAGAAGATGTAAGTGCTGTTTGGATTGCGTTTCCTGCATTGGCGTTTCCTGCCGTTTTCAGTTTTTTTTTTTTTTTTTTTTTTTTAGCCGATTTTGTTGACTTTTAAGCATGAACAGTAGACCCATGCACTGTTCACGGGACCTACAAACATCACTTTTCAACAAATTTTTCATTAAAAATGGGTCATACGATACTATTTACACAATTAAAAATTATTTTGTTACAGTGCTTTCAATTTTCAACTGTATCAAAACAAACCCATAATCTAATAGTGGATTTATCAAAATTCACCACCACTAAAAAGATATTTAGTAAGATTGTAGGCTAAAACTACAATCAATTTTGTAGCTAAACTTTGTTCCAATAATTTATATGTGAGTTAAACAACAAAATTCTTTCAAACTCATTTTCACGTTATAACTAAAATATGAAAACAACTTATCCACCCAAAAAAAAAAAAAAAAATCAAAGATTTACTAAGTAGATCTTGGATCATCTGGCCAGGTTGAGAAAAAAAGTAGGATTATAGGATTTATCCAATTATCTGGTGGAAATTTTCTCATAACTTGATTCACAACCAGATCAATTCAAGAAAAATATGCTTTTTAAAGTTGACCTAACACATTATATATCTATTTTGACACATTGCACTAATCGGTAATGCTACTATATAAGATATATTCTCTTCGTTAAATACTAGTGCATTGAACAACTGGACAAATCAAGCCTATTTAGCATAATGTGTGGTTCTCTTTAAAAGTGTATTGGTATCCGATTGTAGATTAATTAGTACTTCAATCTTGATTTTTTTGCCAAAAGAAAATACCCACCATTGAGTCAAAAGCATATATAATAATGTGTGGTTCTCTTTAAAAGTGTATTGGTATCCGATTGTAGATTAATTAGTACTTCAATCTTGCTATTTTTGCCAAAAGAAAATACCCACCATTGAGTCAAAAGCATATATAATAATGTGGCTAAGTGTTTATTTTTTCACCCTAATATTTTTATTACTTCAAAGATTAGCAATAGAAAGTGGATTCTAATTGTGAAATAAAAATTTGTAACCTGGATAATGCAATCAGGACTTTATATATGAAAACTTATCAAAGAGGCATGATTATTGGAAACTTTTATCATATAAAGAAAGCTAAATAAAATGATACCCCACAAATGCATTACCCATTCTTTAAAAAAAAAAATAATAATAAAAGGAAAAAAAAAAAAGGGAACTTTTACCACCAGGTCCCATATCAGATGCCACTTGCTAGCATAAAATTAGAATATAACGAGATTTCA
Source organism: Quercus lobata (assembly GCF_001633185.2). Taxonomy (NCBI): domain Eukaryota; kingdom Viridiplantae; phylum Streptophyta; class Magnoliopsida; order Fagales; family Fagaceae; genus Quercus; species Quercus lobata. The sequence continues at coordinate 21,338,571 of NC_044913.1, read as the reverse complement.
GTTAATTTAACCATTAATTTTGTAAACAATTTATTCAAAGTAATGTTGCTCACAAAACCATTCATGCAAAGTAATTATAGGCTCTCCGATTCCTTAAAAAGGATGCTATGAAGATGAAGGACATCATGCAATACAGCATTGAAGTTTCTACTTATACTCTCACCTGACCGAGCTAATTGTTGTGCTACAACTCTATTTTTTGCAAGATGTGCAAGTACATGTAGAAAAGATGCTACCATCTCCTCCATTTCCATATTCCTAGATGGCCTCAAACCCCCATGTATGTGGAGCATGTCACAAAGTTTTCTAAATGCTCTCCTGTCCATTCGTACATTGTTTATGGATGCTGTATCATCCATCCAAACCATTTGATTCATATTTACAATTCTCACATTTGCTCTCTCCAATATTTGGTCACCCCAACCTCCAATTCTTCCAACTCTCCTATTCCTAGAAAGAATCACTATTGCACACGTGCACTAACATCATCCACTTTTGACATAGTAAATCTAATTGATGTAGCAACACAACAAAAATTATCTTTTTATGATTCCTTGGTGGTTGAGCCATCACTGCAATCATACACAAGAAATAAAAACTTGACATTTAAGAAAATTACAAATTATTAAAACAACTGCTACTAGACTAGCTACCGGTGTGACATATAGCTATGTAACTAATATAATGGAAAAAAACTACTAGGGATACTTACTAATAAATTCTTATTAGCTAAAAAAATCTATTGTTTTTAATCTTAGATTAGCTATTGCCCGTAAATGACCAGTGCAAAAAGAGTAAAATGAGTTTCCTCCATTATATATTCTCACAATAATATCAAACCAATGAATCAAGGTTGGAAAAAAATAGCATATACTATGTTTAGGATTGGTTGGTTACACACCCTGTGCATTCCAAATAGTCCTTATGTAGGCAGATCATTATGCAGACAAATTATTATGTAGACAGATGTGTAGCTACCATGAAACCCCCACAAAATATATAAGGCATCTACTCGTAACATTCTTCCTAACTATATTATATACTCACAAAATCACTACCATTATGAAGCATCCCCCAATTAAATTCCTGCAATTCATTAAGGAAACAATAAAATATTATAAAGCATTCTCAAGAGTGTGAATAAGCTATGATATACCTGGGAACCCGCTCGCAACCCAATAACTGCCTCCATAAACTGCAATAATAAGAGACAAAGTTGCCGCAAATTTAAAGGCTGAATACAATAAAATAAATCATACCAATTAAAGAACAGAGTATCAATAAAGCAAACAAAAAATTTACACCATTATTTGAATATAACAGTTAGTGGTCGAATACAGCACCGAAGACAGCTTCTTTTAATTTGATCAAAAGGAAAATATACACATAGTACACTAACAACAACAAGAACACAACGGTGATAAACAACTAAATGCACTCCTCTGATGCATTGAGATTGATACTTCCCTCTGATGCATTGAGATTGATGACAAGCAACTAAATGAGTTTCCTCAGTTTCTTCTTTTCGTTCTCATATCCTTGGGAATCAGGGTCATGGCATACAGTGGTGGCTTTAAGGGCCTCAGGGAGTATGCAGTGGCACAGTGAACCGAAAATCCAGAAAATTTCATACCCATAAAATGCATACCCATCCTTACTCGACAACCTCCTTACCACCACCAGAAAATCCAAAAGAGCTCAAGCTCTCCCCGACCTTGGTCACCGATGAGGGAGAAGAGAAGCAAGAGAGAACAGAGACAAGGACAGATGGGAGAGATGGAGGGTGAGGGCTTGAGAATGACAGATGGAGGGTGAGGGCTTGAGATCGGAGAGATGGAGGGTGAGGGTTGAGATCGGAGATGGAGAGTGAGGGCTTGAGAGATGAAGGCTGATGTGCGATGGGAAATAGGGCTGGAAATTTTTGAAGTATGCTATTTATACAAAGCCGAAAGCCGCATTTTTAACTTGCGGCTATAGGCAAATATGAAGCTGCATGTAAGAAACGCGGCCACTTCCTAAACTAAAGCTGCGTTTTATAAACACAGCTACAGACTAAGTTTCTAGCCGTGTCTATAAAACACAGCTATAGAGAAGGTAGAGTCGCATTTTTTAAACGCGGTCATAGTTTAGATTAAAAAAAAAAAAAATAGAAAGGCACTATAGCCGCGTGTTTAAAACGTGGCAATAGCTCCAAACCAAAAAATGCGGCTATAACACTAAAAAACGCGGCTGTAGACATATTTTATAGCCGCATGTTTAAAACGGGGCCATTCTTTTCCCTTCCATTTAATTGAACATGCAATAACTAATCTTAATTTGGACTGAACTGATCTTTGTCACTGGGAACAAAAAGGTTGATCTTCTTATTAGTCATATTTCAGATTATTAAATAGTCACACATGCTTCCGAAGATCTCTGATAATGTAAAACAGTGCTCATTCTTGGTCAAATTCCAATATAGGTTTTAGTTGTGGCCACCATGTGATAATAGTGTCTTTTGAAGCCAAACCAACTAACCTTTATTAAAATCCCCAAGTCTGAAAGCCAAATTTAACAATCAAAGCCCATTTTTCAACTACAATCAATACCGTTAATCTTTTACATGCTCAAAAATATAGAGTTCCTGTATACTACGCAGCTGGTTTACCGTACATATATGGGGTACAACTACAAACTCTTGAAACCGAGGAGAAGAACGTGACACTGGCAGTTCTTCCATGCATGGAATTACTAGCTCTCTTGGGCTTTTAAAATAGAAATATAAATCCCACTTTTTTTTCGAATCTTTGTAGTTATTTTGATAAGAGAATTATTTAAAGCTAGGGTAAATAATTGTCATTATTCATCTAAAATTTTTTTGACATCTTTTTTATTTATAAGTAACTAGTCGCTAACCCATGTGATGCACGGGATAATTAAATAAAAATAAAAAGTATTTATTTTGCTTAAAGTTCTATGAACTTGACTTTAAAAAAAAAAAAAAAAAAATTGTATAACTTGAAAATGAATGAAAATAAGTAATTTTTTGTTCAATATAATGGTTTAGAAAAATTCTTTTTCTTTCATATCATTGGTTTCACATAATACATTCCAACGTGGGCTATTCTATGGTGATGACTTCACATAATACTCAACTGCAATTAAATCTAATATCTATTACCAATCTAATATATGTTATCTTGATAGTAGATCTACAAATTGCATTTTCATATTCTTAAAGCTTACCACATTATTATTATTATCTATATGTAATATAAAAATGAAGTTTTTGACTTTTTGTGAGACTTACGTTAGAATTAAGATTAAAAAATAATTATATATATTTTTTAATTAGACCTCACGTTAGAATTTTAAAAAAAAGAAAAAGAAAAAAAAAAGGACTCACTTTAGGATTCAAAAAAAAAGGATTAAAAAAAAAAAAAAAAAAAAGACTCACGTAAAAAAAAAAGACTTTAGAATTAAGGAAAAAAGAGAGAGAGACTCCTGTTAGGACTCTCTCTTCCGTCCTCTCTCTTTAGGATTAAGGAAAAAGAGAGAGAGACCAGCTTTTCCAACTTCAACACAAAACTATCAAAAGCATAGATTATTTTGTATGAGCAATACACACATAAGTAGTAGTTATTATTCTATAATGTAAATGCTACAAACTAACTAAATAAATTATGAGATGTGTAAAATCTAAAATAAAAATAAAAAGAAAATAACGGTGATGTGGAAAATTGATAATAAATATATAAGGTATAAAATTTAAAATAAAAAGAAAAAGAAAATAATGGTGACGTGGAATAATAAATATATAAGGTATAAAATCTAAAATAAAAAGAAAAAGAAAATAATGGTGACGTGGAATAATAAATATATAAGGTATAAAATCTAAAATAAAAAGAAAAAGAAAATAATGGTGACGTGGAAAATTGTGGGAGCTTTAGAGGCTTCGGTTTTATATATATATATATATATATATAGAGATAAGAATATATTAAAAAGAAAAGGAGTGTCACCTGAGTATATAGAAAGTATACGTCAGGGACAAATACAAATCAAGTGCATAAAGTACAAAAGTCTATGAAACCATGGACTGAAGAAAAAGAACGAAAACCAAACACTATAACCCAATCCAAAAGAGTCTTAAGGAAGAATAGTTTAAGATCTGCAACTGATCTCTTTAAGTCCTCAAAATGTCGGTTATTCCTCTCCCTCCAAATGCACCACATCAAACAATGGGGCACAGCCATCCAAATAGCCGAATTCCGATGCCTCCCAACTTTCCTTGCCAACAAGCCAACAGATCCACCACTGTTTTCGACATAACCCAATGAATGCCAAATAGAGTAAACACCATAGACCATAAATCAAAAGCAATAGGACAATGGATAAGGAGGTGGTCAACAGATTCCCCATTTCTTTTACACATACAACACCAATCCAAAATCAAAATCTGCCGTTTCCTAAGATTATCAATAGTCAAAATATTCCCTAAAGCTGCAGTCCACACAAAAAAAGCAACTCTAGAGAGGACCTTAGACTTCCAAACAGTCTTCCAAGGGAAAGATTGATCGACACTATTAGTCAGCACTTGGTAATAGGAATGAACAGTAAAACCTTTACCCCTAGCAGGTTTCCAACACATCTTATCGTCCCCAACTCCTTTCAAAGAAGCTCCATAAATCCTAGACATTAAACTGTAGAAGGATTCCAAATCCCAATCTTCGCTGTATCTTCTAAAAGTTAGATCCCAAAAAAGAACACCATTTGGGAACTTCATCAACTCAGACACAGAGGCCTCCTTATTTCGACTTAACAAAAAAAGTCTTGGGTAGAGCACACACAAAGAAGCGTCCCCACACCAAATATCCTGCCAAAATCTAACAGTAAAACCGGCCCCAACCTCAAATTGGATGTGACGATGCATTGATAAGCAGATCTCCTAGGTAGGCTATCCAAATTTGAATGCTCATGTGTCATGCACATACATGACAAGCAAGATATGAAACATTCTTTTTGCATCCAAAACAGAGAAAAAAAAAATCTTCAATTTAACAGCTTTTTTCTTATTCTTTTGAGTGCAAGAGTGAAATATTAAAATAATAAAAGCTAATAAAAACAACCCAAAAATCTGTAGCAATAGTCCTCATCAACACTCTATTTGTTGATATACTTAAAATCTTATTGTCATTTTATAGAATTAATATTAGAAACACCGTGATCATGTTTTCCATGCCCGTATGCTTTTTATAATTCTGCATTTGGGATTTTGTGAATTAGAAAATGATAAGGACGTACACAATGTACATTAACTACAGAAAGTAAACTTCTTATTCTTTTTCTTTTTTTTTTTTTTTTTTTTTACCCTTAGCATTTTTTTTTTGACACCTATATAAGTTAAAAGAAGACATAAGTCCTAGTGAATACTTAAATGGTCAAATATTTAGGTTGACAAATCCATGTGGAGGTTTAGAGTACTAATACTCTCACATAAAACCAAACTCACAGAATTCAAAAGCTAGCTATTGTAATGGTTATTATTATATTGCCTATGAAACAGACTAAGCTATGAAATCTATTTACGTTAATTCCGGTAATATATAGATGTACGAGATGCCAATTGCCAAGGCCAGAAGGGCAACGATGGATTCAAATGGTTAGGTGGATGAATACTAATGAAAAATGATTAAGACTGAATGGGATCATTAATCATTTTCTAATGTGTCGGTTCGGTTTCCGTCGGTTTTCTAAGTGTTGGCCAACCGAAACCGAAATTTTCGGTTTGTGAAATTCTCAACCGAAACCAACCGAAGTAATTGGAATTCAATCGGTTTCGGTCGGTTTCAGTGGGTTTTTTCGGTTTCCTTATCCTTTAGTTTCTAAGAAAGCAAACAAAGGAAAAAAAAAAAAACCCAGAATATAAACAACCAAGCACATGGGTTTTTTCAAAACCCTAACTTTATTTGCACATAAAAATTGAAAAAATAGCATTGATTCAATATTAAACAAACCCAGAATATAAAAAAGAGAGAGGAAATAATGGAGAAATTAAGCAATAGAGCAGTTGAACAAAGCTGATGAACGAAGTTGATACAAAGCGACAGAGAAAGAAAAGAGAAGAGATAGAAAGAAAAAAGAAGAATCATACCGTGAGAAAAGAAGGAAGATGATCGTGTCGTGGGGAGACTGGTGTGGGAAGGCCATCGTGTGGAGGCCGGTGTGCGGAGGCTGGCGGCAGAAAGAAGATTTGGAGTGACTGTGGACTAAAACTTACCGATGTGAAGGGTCTCTCTCTCTGTCTCTCCTTCTTGTGTGTGAGAGTGACTGTGGAGGGCTGGAGGCTGTGTTCTGTGTGTGAGAGTGAGATTGAGATGAGAGTGAAACGTGTGCTAGGTTTTTAAATTTTTGTTTTAGTTTAATTAGTTTACCTAATTAATTTAAGTTTAATTAGATATTTAATTAGTTTAATGGGTTAATGGGCTTCATTATTTGCAAGGCCCGAGGCCTAATGCATTAATGCATTTGAAAGGCCTAGTTGCAGGTTGCCCAATATATTTGCAAGGCCGGCCCAATCTGATTTTATATTATATTATATAAATATATATATATATATAATATTATAATATAAAATAGTTATTGTTTTTTTTCTTGTCAAAAATACCCTTAAATTAATTAGCCAACAACTTAAAAATGAGGTTAAAATAGTAAATTAACAAAAATAATAAATTCCTACTTCTATGTTGAAATATCTTCATGCTTCTAATAAACTCCTACTTTTACGTTGATTTAAATTCCTACTTCTACTCACTAACTCCTACAAAATGGGATCACTCTTTTGTTAGTTTTAAAACTTCTCCAATCTACAAAACTCACCCCATGTATTCTTTTGTTTTCTTTTTTTTCTTCTTTTTTTTTACTTCATCATGTACGTGCTCAGAGGCTAGTATATATTATTCAGTTCGGTGCATACATACCGAAAACCGAAACCGAAACCGAAATCGAAATTTCGGTTTGTGAGAAATAGGAACTGAAACCGAACCGAAATTTTGGACACGGTTCGATCGGTTTCATTTGGTTTTATCGGTTCTTCAGTTTTATGCACACCCCTAACTTTCTTTTTTGGTAATTCAATTGTTATGAGGAAGGGAGGAGGATTCCAACCATACCACTGAAATACATGATTCTTGGCATCATTATTCATTGATTACTTTCATTCTTTCTTTGATTGAAGTTATTGTTGTGGGAATAATCATTAATGCTTTTTCTTAATTAAAAAATATTCATTAATTGTCGCATGTATCATGGTTCTCTTAGCAATGGAGAATAGACTATGTTATTGAGTTACAATACTCTTGAAAAACTTTTTTGAGCTATATCAGCAACACATAGAACGTGTAATAATCAGCAAATAACATGCATAAATTATAAGTTATAACTAGTGTGAGTCGGCTTTGTTTACCAAATTTCTTTGTTGTGCTAATTATTATTGCACACATTGGGTTATACACTGTCATATGCACTTCAGCTAAAATTATGTTTTGAAAACACGATCTTGACCCCCCCCCCCCCCCCAACCCAAAGAAAAAAAAAATTTGGGGCCCTCCTAGCCCCTAAAAAAAAATAGAAATTTTTTTTTATTGGTTACATATTTTTTATTTCTAAAGAAGTGCCTCCCTCTTCCAAAAATTTAGACTCCTCCCTTTTAATTAGTCTAACCCAATTAGCTACTACCCAACTAAAAACCTTAACAAAAGCAAAACTTTAAAATAAAAAAATCCTAGTCAGCCTAGTATTAAAGTACTAGTATTAGGTGTTCTAAATGCTAAATATTTGTATTTAGAACACCAAATACCAAAAACACTACTATATGAGACATTTCAAATGTTATATTAAAGTAGTAAGTCTTGGTTTGTGAAAGTGAATTTTTTTTTACAACGACTGATGCTCTTAAGGAACAATATTATTTTGTGTTTCTTTGTTGTTGTTGGTAAATGATTGTATCTTAATGTATTAAGAAACAATGGTTTTCTTTATTTATTTTGGTTGATAGTTTGTTAATACCATATGGATATCTAGTTGTTGTTGTTGTTGTTGTTGTTGTTGTTGTTGTTTTTTTTTTTTTTTTTTTTTTCAGCCTCTTTAGTTTGAAATCCTAGATCGCTATACGGGACACATAACAAAAATTATGTTTTCAAAAAACAAATGAAAACACAATTTGATTTATGTGTTTTATACAAACAGTGTGTAAGTGTGCGTTTGGCTCCAAATTAAAAAGTCAGTTTATTTTACTATTCAGCTTATTTTTGCTATTATTTATGGGCTCCATTACACTTTTTGGTACTATTTATGGGTCATACTGTATTATTTCAGCTAACTTTTATCTTTATCTATAGTACTTTTAGTAAAAAATTTTTAATTTCAGCAAAATAAGTGGATCTCAAACAGAACCTAACTATCACGTACCACGTACCGTTCTTTGTGCTAAACGCGTTCATGTCGCGCCTAGTGTAAACACTGAACACTGGTCCCAGCTTAGATGTTTTCTATTCCCCGGTGGTATTTGGTGCATGTGGCATCACCGACTAACCCGCGCCATGACACCAAATCCAATGCCGGCAGAAATGTAAAAATGTTGTTTTTAGTTTTACTGTTCACATTTCAATAGAACCGACACCGTTGTTGTCGTAGCTAGCTGCGCAGTTCCCATTAACATGAAAGTTGGAGGCCACGTCCTCGTGTTCCACACTAGTTTAACCACAGCAATAAATTATTTTTTGTGAAATTTATTAACTTTGTTAATCATATACATGATGGGATTAGTGATTCAATGTGGTAATTAATCGCTTGCCTCTTGGAATCTATGTTCGCTAATCACCAAGTTTCCATCTAAGGAAAAAAAAAAAAATTACAGAAAGCTAAGCTAACCATATTTTTTACTGATTTTGCTCGCTCTTCAATCAACAAGCTTTAGATACTTGCTCACAGCTCACCTCTTGTTGAAGTTTACAAAATAAAAACTATATTCTTTGCATTTGCAAGAGCTAGCTAGCACTAATTCTCTGAAATTACCCTATTCAAGTTGTAATATACATAAAGTATACTACTCGATTCTCCAAAAAAAAAAAAAAAAAGTTGTAACTTGTAACATACTACTCCTGTAATTGATCGGTAATTATAACTCCAAGGGCACAGGGTATTAAATTACATCAACTTCTCTCTCCTTGAGATCAAACTCAATCATTTAATAATAATAAGTTAATAACAATAGGATTTTACTATTCTTTAAATTTATAAATGAGAATACCTAGTAAAACTAATTAAAAATTTATAGTATAATTATCAAATATATATTTTATTCGCTAGGCAAATATTTATTTTTCTTATATGTTGTTCTACTCTTCTATTTGTTTATACATACACACTACACAGTTGAATTTTAACTATATATATCTTGTCATTTAGCGTTTGACCACCAACATCTTGGTTGAATATCTGATTCATAAACTCGCAATATATTTATCGGTAGGATTGAGATTTTAAACCCATTGATGTCTTCCATAGAAAGGACTAGTTAAGTACCATACATGACCTGCACTATCTTGTGCAGTGTGTTAAAGCAATGTTTGGCAACCTACCTAAATTTAAGAAAAAGGAACAAATCCATAGAATCAAGGCTTTTGTTATAATTCGATAGTTGGAGTTGAGGAATGTGAGCTCTAGATGTTTCAATTGAAAATATCATGAGATACTAATTGAGCTATAAGGTTCATGGCTGTTCTAGAATTGACATTTGAATAAATGATTTCCAAAAAATCAATTTTACATGCATGAGCCATTCGTAACATCAAAATGTATCAAAATTTTCACTCATATCTTTCATATTAGTATATAAAAAATTGTTAATGCTTTTGTTTTTCTTTGATTATACATCAAGGCTTGAAGTCCACATTGAGTTAACACTCAATTTATTCTAACTCGTGATCCAAGTCAATGGACAATTCTAAGTCTGTAATAAGGGGAGAAATGGTTTGACAAGTAGGGGAGTGTTTTTGTTATTGGTTGAGTTGTTAGCCTAGGGCCCTCAAATGTTGGGGGGTTGGGGTGGGGAGGTAAATTATATATATTTTTTAAATGCGAGTTGTATCTTTCTTCCTCCACTCTTAAGAATGTCTAAAAAATTGAATGATATTAAAGATGCTACAAATTTTATATTATAGGTCTCACAAGTTGATGTATCGCCAATCACTAAGAAGAATTCAAATGCTAAAGTACTCATTTATTATTTTGTAATAGGATTTGCAGTAGTTTTAGTATTTTCCCCGAAACAAATATTATGGATTAATATGAAACCAACCCAATCACCATTAAGTGAATTAGTCATATGAAAAAAGTAAGAATAGTGGAGTTTGAATTATATATATACATATATATATATATATATCTCTATATAAAATAGAACATTAACTAAATTTTATTTAAAGTGATATTTAAATGTAAAAATGTGGAGGCAATCTCTCGGATACCACTCAGTCGCCGGCATACACATGATGCTCTGTTTTGGCTGCATTCTACAGAGGGTGTATATTCAGTTAAAACAGGGTACCACTTGGCCAGAGAATTAAAGAAAGAGACGGATGTTAGGGGCGAGGGCTCTTTGCCGTTGGGAAGATGCATGGTGTGGGGTAAGTTATGGAAGCTTCATATCCCAAACAAGGTTCGCATTTTTGCATGGCGTGCTTGCCACGACATTTTGCCCACTCAACTGAAGCTAGCTCGACGACGCATTACGGAAGACGACATATGCCCTCTGTGCAAACAAGCAGCGGAGACTGCTATTCATGCCATTTGGGAGTGTAGTGTGGCTCAGGATGTGTGGGCGGGCTGTGTGAGACGGTTGCAAAAATCGGTGGGAGGTCAGCTTGATGTGCTGCAACTAGTGGAGGAGTTATGGAATAAACTAACTACCGAGGAGCTTGAATTATTTTTTGTCCAGGCCTGGTTGATTTGGAGCCAACGTAACACTATCATCCATGGTGGGAGCATGCAAGATCCGTCTCGGCTAAATAAGAGAGCAATAGAACTTTTGGAGGAGTTTAGGGAAGCCCGACAACACCTGGCGATCCAAAACACCGTTGCTAGAGATGCCCAGTGCCAGTGGAGGCCACCACCAGAGAATGGAGTTAAGCTAAATTTTGACGCAGCTATTTTTGAGGACTTAAAGGCGACGGGATTCGGAGCTGTTATTCGCAATGAGAAGGGCGAGGTGTTGGCTGCCTTGGCAGCGAGGGGGCCACCTGTGTGGGATTCTGAGGAGGCGGAGGTGCTGGCCTGCCGAAAAGCCTTGGAGTTTGCCATCGATGCGGGCTTCGCCGAGCTGCTCGTCGAGGGTGATAACATGTCTGTCATGAGGAACATCTCCAGCTCACAGCCGAATGGGTCACGCCTGGGAAATTTGTATGGGGATATTCATTGCTTATTTTTAGGCCTACGGGTTGTTTCTGTTGGGTGGGTAAATCGTACAGCCAATGGTGTGGCTCACTGTTTGGCTAAGTTTGCTAAAGGCTTGGGTGATGAGGTTGTATGGTTGGAGGAGTCCCCTTCCCCTGCTCTAGATGCTCTGTTTTTAGACTTGGTTAACGTTTAATGAAATTCATTTCACTTTCAAAAAAATGTAAAAATGTCCATTTAAAGTTATCTTCGTAGGCCCCTAACTATATGTCAGTCCTGTGTTAGCCATCCATTTGGCCAACGTGTTAGCTTAGACCAAATGGACCAAGGATTTGACTCAAGGTCAGTCTAGCATGCATAACATTTCATTTTATTTCCTCTCAATTTCCCATTAATACAAATTGTCATCAATTGCATTAAATGCCCTCAATTATCGTTTACTTTTCCAAGAAAGAATCTTTCCTTTTATGGCTAAAACCATGTATTACTTTCATCTTAATAACTTTCGAGCTAGAAAATAAAGCCAAGTCACCTGCAAAGCTCAAGGCAAGCCTTCTACCCAATGCAGAAGTATTTTGAACCCTTCAAAGATCTATAGATAACTACACCCTTAGTAGAAACCGTGATTTGTCAAGTACATCAAAGACATATTTATTCCATAGAAACCAAACCATACACATTATAAAAGGGGGAATCAAAGGCTTCTGGCTAACTCCCCTCTGCTTCCCCTCCCCATTCAAACTAGCCCAAAGGGACAAGGGGCAAAAAAAAAAAAAAGTGTACAACTAATCTATCTTGCCTCATCACTCACATTTTGCCCTTCTTTATCTCACTTGCTTAGCTTTCAAAAGCATCCTATCAAGCATTCACCCTTCAAATCTCATTCTCCCCCTTCCAAGCAAATTTCTCCTTTTATTTATTAGAAAATTTAAGGAATGCCCTAAGTGCATTTGTTTGTGAATCATTTTTAGAAAGTTTTTATGAGAAAAGAAAAAAAAAATTAATATTTTGACAACTTTTTGAATTTCTCATAAAAGTGATATAAAAAATTTTCTAAAATAGTTTATTAACAATTGCCCTAAGAATACCTGTTAACATGACTCTTAACTCGAAAGGTAAGCCCATTTATTGATTTCAACATGTTTTTGATAGAGATTCTCGCAAACTAAGTTTCTAGCTTGATTGACAAGAGTGTGCTCTCATAGTCTGAACTTTTCTAACTTTAACTATTTGAGTACTAATTTGCAGAATAAGTATGCTCAATAGTTTGTATGTTGTTGACACTACAACAAAAAATGTTTATTACAATAGAAAAAATTGTTGCAATAACATCAGAGTCATTGCAATAGTTTATGCGAAGTGTTGCAATTAAATTTGAGGTAATAGGTTTGTGCTAAAAAAAATTTCATTGCAATAAACCTTAAATATTTTAATGTAATAATATATTTACTACTACAATAGACAATTTACTACTTCGAATATCTTGTAGCAATAGACTATTATTTCACGAATTTTATTGCAATATATTGCAAAGAATTGACAAAAATAATTTGGGTAAAATCATTGCAATGGTATCTTTATTGTAATAGATAATTGTTTCATATTTTTTATTACAATAGATTGTAAAATAATTAGTATTAGATCATTGTAATAAAATATTCATTGCAACTTCATGTTTGTCATTGTAATAGATTGTAAAATAATTGATATTTAGTTATTACAATGTTATATTTGTTGCAATAAGCTATTTCTTTGAAATTTCTATTGTAATATATCTCAAAATAATTGGTATCAAATTATTACAACAGTTCTTCAATTTATGTTATTGCAAAAAAAATTCAAAATTTAATTTAATTAGTATTAAAGCCTCTATTACAACTGAAAATTATAAATTATTACAACTTCTTATTATTAATGTAATAATTTTCTACTTTTAAGTTACTATTGCAACGACTTTTAATTTTTAAATGTGATATTATGTCTAATACCACTATATATAATAATTTTGTTATATTAACACTTGATGTAATAGATTTATTTTGGTGTAGTGTGAATACTTATACCACCACCAAATGCTTCTTGATGTTGTTTGCTTAATGCCTCAATATGACATCATGACACTACTAAATGCCTCCCTTCAAGAAAAAATACCTCAGTATGTTGCTGCCAAATACTTTCCACCACTGTTGGACCTAGCATTGGTTTCTATTGCAAAAGCAACCCCTAAAAACTATAAGATAAGGCTTGAGTATTATTATTTTCACTCTTTTTTATGTATAAACATTATTATTCCCGCTTACTTACTTTATAAGTAAAAACTTCTTTTCCATTATTCATATGCTTAATTATTATGTTATTTCATTGCCTAGGGAAAACATAATGGCAGTGGCCAACGAATGACCCAATTGCAAGAGTTTTGGACTCAATTTTCCAACAACTTTAGGTCTAATTATCGACGTATCAAAGCGCGACGCGTCCTGGCCACAAAAAGACCCTTAACAAAAATATATAGTAATATCATAATTAATTCTTCCTAGAGATTATGCAACTTGTGATGATTATGAACAATCTATCTTTGATTTGTCTTCCTAGATGGATTTCCTGAAGGGAAAGAATTAAAATAATGTTTCACTTTTTTAGAAAAATAATTAATGAATTTTGGTTTGAATGAGGTGTTGTTCAAGGGTCCCATTACAATTACAAAGCTAGAATGTTTTCCTTACTGCAAGCATAATCGGTTGTTAGTTTAAGGAATGTGAATGCTGCCTTACCTTACCGTTCAATTGACATGTCTAGATCGATGAAATAGAATATTTCTTTCAGGTTCCTTTACAGCACAGTATGCAACAATGCATAACCTTTCTAATTAAAGTCTGATTCACGGCCAAAAAGAACACGTTCATTACCATAGAGAACTAATTTTTTGTTAATTAAATAATGACAAAATATATTAAAAAGTACACTTTAATTCTAACCCTAGAATTTTTTTTTCTTTGTCCTTCCCAATACTACCACCCTCTCCTATAAATGCACTTGACCCCAAGTAATTCTTTATTTGGTCAAAGCTAGACCCAACTCAAGCAAACATTTAAGACTAACAAATAGACAAAGTATGACATAAAGGTCTCTCTTCACACTTAAAAAAACCTTGGTCTAAGAAAATAATAGGCAAAGCAGCCTCCATTAGTATAAGAAAGTGTGCGAGTTGCCAAAGGCAACATGGGCAATTGCATGTGTTTCACTTACCAAAACAAAACTGTATGTGTCTCTCTTTTGTCTCTACTTTCTTTTAGTTGTCTTACACTTTATGATATTAACCTCAGGACAATGCTTAAGTTTATATTTATACGGGGACTGGAGCCCCCAATAAAATAGATATTGTAAACCAAGGGTGGTCACAAACAAACCCTCCTCGTTGCATGCATGGCGGCAGACAAGCGCTGAACACCCGTATCTTCTATTCCACGCGATCAAAGGCCTTTTTCCTAACACTTCAAAAGCAACCGATAAACCATTTTCAACTTTTCAACACAAGCTTTGAATGTTGCTCTTTTTTAAATAAAAATTTAGTCTCCCTAAGTAATTTCATGTACCCCTAATCATATTTAATCTAGGAACTGGGGAAATGCAAGGGACAGAACCCTAGCTTTGACTTGGGTTGGACGATCTATAAAGACCAACTTCTCTTGCATTTAATTCCTCTCTTTTGTTTAAGAACTAACAAACATCCCAAGGAAGAAAGTGCGGAAAAAAATGGCGTCCATAAGGTTCACTAGCTTTATAGTCATGTTAATTTTGCTACATGTAAGAGAGACTAGCGCACAAACTAAAGGTACATAACTTCTTTCTCTTCATATTTGTTGCAAATTAGATTTCAGTTAAGGGTAAAAAATGTCTCTTAAACCTTTTTTTTTTTTAGCTCTCGGCGAGGTACCAGTAACAGATAAAAGTTCGCTACCAACAGACAGAAAGAGTCCTATGAATGTGGAAAAGGTATAAAATAAATTTTTCCTTCAGAGTTTCTCTATGTGATCAGTATAATTTGTATATTTTGGAAAATTGTTATTATTCTAACAGAAACAATTTTACCAGGAAACCTATGATGGTGTTCTAGCCCCGGCTGACGTTGGAAATGCAAGACTTAGAGGAAGGAAAATGATGATTAAAAGAGTTTTGGGAATAGTGAAAGAGGAAGGTTTGAAAGGAGAGGATTCTAAGAATATTAAAGGTGCAGTCCCTTCTGTTGGGAACTGTAACCATGAAGGGAAGGGAGTTCTGAATGTAAATTGTAAATTGAGAAAAAGAGGTCCTAAACCAATGGATGTCAAAATGGCAGGTTTTGTAGCTTTCAATGCTGATTATCATGTCCCAAGATCTCATCCACCTAAGAATAATTGAGGAAGAAGAGCTGTAGAGAAGTCCTTAGGACTGCAATTTTGGTTAATTCTACTTTTTTCTTTTACTTTTTTTTTAAAATTTTATTTTTTCAGTTTTACTCATTTTGGTTTTGTAAGCGTTAACTTACAGTTAAAACAAGTACGGAATATGATACTTGTATGTATGCAATAGAGGCTTACTGTCTGCAGAAATTTTATGCTAAAGGTGCAAGAAAGTTTTCTCAATTTTATCTCTTGTACTACAGTACTAGTATTATGGCAATAAACTGAATGGTGTGTACAAACGGAAATTTGGCTCAAACGGAAAGGAATGTTATGTTTTTCAATTTGAATATATGGATGATTGTATGCAGAAAAAGATACGCATGCATATGCTTCAACAGCACCGTCCCAGCCCCGAACCTCTTGTTTTAGTTTATAAAATATGTTCTTCCATTAATTGCTTACATTTGCCATATGTGAAATGAATTTTTCCTTTACTT
This sequence comes from Quercus lobata, assembly GCF_001633185.2. Classification (NCBI taxonomy): domain Eukaryota; kingdom Viridiplantae; phylum Streptophyta; class Magnoliopsida; order Fagales; family Fagaceae; genus Quercus; species Quercus lobata. Next base: position 21,322,259 of record NC_044913.1, on the reverse strand, counting down.
GGCTATTTTTAATTCATAAAGGCAGCAGTTGATGCTCTAGCTGATTTATCTCATGCTTTAACTACCATTTCTCAGCTCCTCTAGAACCTTTTCTTTTTTAATTATAAAAACTGATTTCTTATCTCATTTTTTTTTAAAGAATAAATTTAATAAAGATCTAGTATATGTCATTCTTTTTACACTCTCAGGGCATCCACAACAAATGTGCCAAATGCCAAATATATGGCACATTTGGCACACCAAATATCAAAAAACCCCCTTCATAAGATGTCCCAAATCTCATAATTTTTGCCACATGTGAACAGTACTATTCCATTTTGGAACGGTACGGACAAGAATGCTAAAAAAAAATAGTTTTTTATTCATTTCTCTCTCATCCTTTTTGACTTTCTCTCTTTCTTGGTGTTTGGTGGAAGGAATTAATATATTATGGGTTATGCTAACAAGTGCCCTTAGGGCACTGGTTAAGAATCCAGTTAAAGAAAGTTTTGACATCATTTTTATGGGAAATGAAAAAAACTATCAAAATCTTAATTCTTTTTTTTTTCTTTTCCCATAAAAACTTTCTTTAATTGGATTCTTAACTAGTGCCCTAAGGGCACTCGTTAGCATTTTTCATATATTATTTTAATGTGTAATAAATATTATTTTAATGTATAGAATTGAATGATAAAACATCTGATAAATGGGATGTTGTAAAATAATGTAGTAAAATAATAAAGTAGGCTTTTGGTGTGTCAAAATGACATTTTTTATAGAACATCTCCTGTGGATGCTCTAATAACGCCTAGCAACATCATCACATTCCACATTGGGCATGGTGGTTAGGGGTGACATTGGTGTTGACGTGTTGTGGCCCTGGTGGGGATCCCACATTGAAGTTTAAGGTTGAATGTTGGATGTTGGAAGTCATTCAATTTGAAATGAAGTTATCACTTTGTTTTAAATTTAATTCCTTTTTGTTTGAGATTAGAAAGAAAAAAGTGCTTGATTTTACATTTTTCAACATTTTTGAAATAAAATTAAATTAGAGGGTATTGTTATTTCAGAATTTGTGTGAACGACCAAAATGAGAATCCCATATGACCCATACACAATAAATCTCATACAAAATAAATCTCTTAAATAGTACACAATATTGTTCGAGACACTAATAACTCCTACAGGTTTTTTTTTTTTTAATAAAAAAATTATAACTTCTATAGGTGCGAACTTTTGAGTACTATTAGGGACTTTTTGTAAGCAATACGAAGAAACCAAGAGTCATATTCTCTCTTATATATATAAACTAGCCTCATTAGCATTACACCTCCTATGAGTGTGCAAAGAGAGGTTTTTAATTTCATCCAATATTTCACCTAAAAAAATATATAGAAAATTGCTTGATATTTTATTTTTGATAATTCAATAATTGAGGGCGGAGCACTTCAAACCCTAGATGGTGCTTGTTGAACTATAAGGCGATATTTTATATGCTTTGATCATATTAAAGGGATATCCAAAAGTAGGTTGTTTTTTATTAGCAATGGAATTCATAATAAATGTATGTGTGCATGCAACTTGCAACTATACTTTTATGTGTGAGTTAAAAAATATATATATGTGTGTGTGTGTATTGAGAGAGAGAGAGAGAGGGAGAGAGAATGATGAGGCTAGGACCAAAAAATGAACACATCCACAAATAAACAAAATAATAGTTTTAGATGTTGTGTTAGTTGTTGGGTTACACGTGTGAGTGAAGTCTCATATTGAATAAAGATAAGAAGAATGAGTGGTTAATATAACATAATTAAGCATAACCTATTGGGCTTAGGCCTTTTGGGTTAAAGTATGTTTTTATATGTTATATTAATTACTCAAGGAAGCTCTCTAAGGTGTTTATCTCCCCAACAAGTGGTATCAGAGCATAGATTTGAGTATTGGAAGATGCAAATTGAAGACCATTGATAGAGAGGTATTGAGAGTTATTCAATTAACTCTATCAAGATCAGTTGCGCACAATGTTATGAAAGAAAAGACCACAGTGGATTTGATGAAGGTTTTGTCTGGCATGTATGAAAAGCTGTATTGGAGGATGCAGATTGAAGATTATTGATAGAGAGTTATTAGGAGTTATTCAATTAACTCTATCAAGATCAGTTGTGCACAATATTATGAAAGAAAAGACCACAATGGATTTGATAAAGGTTTTATCTAGCATGTATGAAAAACCGTCAACTAACAACAAGATGCATCTGATGAAGAAGTTATTTAATCTGAAGAAGACAGAAGGCACTTCTGAATGAGTTCAATACAATCACAAATCAATTATCCTCAGTGGAAATTGAATTTGATGATGAGGTTTGTGCATTGATTCTTTTGGCTTTTTTACCAAATAGTTGGGAATCTATGAGAATGGCAGTGAGTAATTTTGCGAGGAAAAGCAAACTCAAATATGATGATATTCAAGATTTGCATTTAAGTGAAGAGGTTCATAGGAGAGATGCGAATATAGATAATGCACAAGATCGAGCTTTTGTAAAAAAGAACAAGAGCAGAGGTAGAAGCAGATGACCTAATGATCGAAAATTCAATAGTAGGTCACAATCAAGAGATAGATCTCAATTTCAGGAAACTAGAGAATGCTTTTATTGTGGGAAAAAGGAACATATAAGAAAAGATTGTTGGCATTGGAATAAAAAACAAACTGAAGGTAAAGACGATAAGAATGATAATGAGAAAAATACTACAACTGCTATGATTGCTGAGGATGTTGTGGTACTCTCTATTGAAGAGTAAAAGTGTGAGCATATTGCTAATAATGATGTTGAGTGGGTTGTTGATTCAACAACGTCTCATTATGTTATCCCTACGAAAGGATTGTTTATGACGTATAAAGTAGGGGGCTTTAGCATGGTGAAGATGGGTAATTTAATTACTCAAAAATTGTGGGAATTGGTGATGTGTGCATCGAAACCAATGTTGGTAGCACCATAAAGTTGAAGGATGTGCGACGTGTTTTAGATTTAAAGATGAATGTGTTTTCTACATTGGCTATGGATCGAGCGGCTTATTGTAACTACCTTGGTAATGGAAGATGGAAACTTACTAAAGGGTTGTTGGTTGTTGTAAGAGGACATGCTTGCTACAGTACTCATGTGAAGACCTGTAAGAAGAAGTTCAATGAGATTAAAGATTTTGAAAAGACTCCACAGTTGAGAGTTGAGATTAATGGTGTTGATACCAAGAGGGTGAAATTCTCATTGCCTAATAGTGCTTCAGGTGAGGAAGTGATAGGTGATGAAGAATATGAAGATGCCAAGGCTATATGGGATGATGATGAAGTGAAAGACGTTGGAGTTCTTGAGCAAGGGTAGCAATATCCCTTACTAGAGATTGTTGAACCTCATGAGAAGAGAACTACTGGAGAACATCGAATTGTTAGATTCAAGAATAATTGGGCTTCTGATGAGGGGAAGCCAAAGGATTGGATTACGGAAATTCAAGATGAGATTAATTATTTGAAAATGAAAGGTATTGACATTGATGAGGTGTTCTCAGTGTTGGTGAAGATAATGAAAAAGGTCAAGCACGGTGTCTTCTTAACTGGCATGGATTCGAATTGAAGAGTTGGATTGAAAATCTCCCTTCATCGGTGGACTGAAGGGGAAGATTGTTGAATGCATCAAGCACCACGGTACAACACATATAAGAATAGAGCTTCTTAATGGGCTTGTCCAAAGTTAGCCAACAACTAGCCACGTGCATGACAAGAATTCTAGTTAAAGTAGTGTTAGGAATCCATGTATTACAAGGATTCATGTGGGGCGGTAGACTTGCTTATAAAAGCAGGGATTGGTGTGCCGCATAGTGCAGATAGCAGCAACAACGGTGTGTCACATAAGAAGAAAAATGTGCCGCACAAGAAGAAAAAAAAAAGAAAAAAGAAAAAAGAGAGAACAACCAAGGGGGAGTCATTTAAAGAAAAAGAAGACAGACAAGAGAGAGTTGTGCATGAAGAAGAAAATGGAGAGGAGAAAACAAAGTGTTGCCGCCTTTGTGTGAGAGACCGCATTTCTTTTGGGGTGCTCTTAAAAAGCGATTTGGGTGCTTAGGGCATTTCTTTTTTGGGTAATTGTGTGAAGTCGCCACTTATTTTTTTTATAAAAAAATAAGAAAAAATAAAATACAATTCACATGTCCAAAAATATCTCAAATGTCATTAATTGATTATACAAATACAATTTGGTAGAATAACTTTACAAGGCTTTGGTCCTAAATACAATCTATGTAAAAAATACAAAGTTTTGATCCTAGTTACAATCTACCAAAACAAAAGATAAAACACTAGTCTACTATTCAAAAACCTAAATTCAAGGGTTAAGTTATGGAATGGGAAGGTGTTAGGCACCCATTCCACTCAGACGGAGTCTGATCTTTTAGATTCTAAATGACCATTGTAAGGACACGATTCGTAATGAACCGTAACAGTGTTGGGTTCGCACGTAAAAAGGCCCAAACAATATCATTTGTAGAGCGTGGGTGGGAAAGGCTAAGTCTTGGTCACCAGGCAGTGGGTTTTTCGTGGTGTTCATACATGGTTGTCATTCTCGCCCTAAGAGTCTTTCTCCTGGAGGCGGGCTGGGAGGCTCAGGTTTTTGGTCATTTTTCCCAGCCCCTCTCCCCGAATTGCTTATTTTTCCTTTTATACTAGCCTGTCTTCCTTATCCAACATCCACGTGTGGGGTTCGATTTTCCAAGACTGATACTTGTCCCATCAGCCCATACCCAGAGTGGTTGGGGGTGGTTGTAAAAGCTGGAGAATATGGCTCTGTCAGGTGCAGAGTATTGAATGGCAGTAAGGGCAGCTTTCCCTGGTCGTTATATTTCCCAGCGTACCCTTTTCTAAATGACGTAGATATTTTAGATCTTTTCCCAAGCTGTGTCTAGATCGTTTTTTGTCCTTCCTTCCTGTGAGATCTCGGACCTGCCGAGGACCGAATTGTCCTCGGCTGCATCACAAGGCTATTTTGTACTTGTATTACCGATCCTGGGCTATAACCCTTCTCGGCTCGGGCTTTAGGCCCCTAATGAGTAAATGGGTCAGGGCCACAAATTATTGGGCCCCACATAGCCCCTCAAAATCCTGCTGCCCGACCTTATGGTCGAAGAGGAGGATTTTGATAATGTCAAGCATTTTATTATGGCTCGTTTAACTCTGTCTTTCATTAATACTTGCGACTTTTCATCTACCCAGGAAACATACCGGACTACGAGACATTACTACGAATTCATTCACAACGCGTCTCCGTCGTTTGATTATCCGAAACGCGTCTTTAATGACTTCCATTCACGAGACTATTTAATTTCAACGGTTCGTTGACGATGTGGGGAAGTGGAACGGGTACATTTTCGTTTATAGATCTGCTTGGAAATCTGGATAGATTAAATACCCTCCGTTTTGTTCTTCATATAAGAAGAAAGTAGGAGGCTATTTCTCTTATACAGTGACCCTTTTCACCCTTCTGAAATCTGATACCCTTATCCTCCTTCAGAGTTTACTTTACTCGCTAGTTATACTTTAAATCGTGATACATTCGAGATAGGAATAAGTAATGGAGGAACCGTACATCTCCCAGAAACACCATATTCTTATGAGACTCAAAATGGCTCGGTCAGGGCAGGGATGGTGGAGACTCAAGATCCTTCTTACATTCCTTTCAGCCAAAATCCGAAGCAGGGGCTCGTCACGTCAAACTTTCGGCGTGACTGAGCTGGGGCCACCCATTATCAGTACTAGCCGTTCTCTTATGAGCATAACTAACATGGCACCAGCGTGTTAGGAGTCAGGACTGACGCAGGGACCAAGTGTCCCTACTTCTTCCTCTCTTCCTTCACTGGTGCCTCCTTTTGCCTCTCTTTCTTCTTCTTTCCACCGCTAGATCCATCCTGACGCTTTTCCTTCTTCCTCTTCTTCTCCTCTCTCTTATTCTCCTCATTCTTTCTCTTCATCTCCTCCCTCTTCTTCTGAAGAAGGTCCTTCTCTCAATATGGGCGCTACTGAGGCAGAGTTTGGAAGGGTTTCGAAGACGAGAGAAAAAGACATCGGACTGTTTATTTGTTATATTGTTGTTGTCTTTCTTTTATTATTTTTGTAATCCACCTTCTGTATAGGCTTGTTTAAGCCCTTATTTGTACGTTGTAATACCTCTTTATATTAATAAAAATGGTTATCGCTTTATTTCATATGTTCTATCTCTTTATTTCCGAAATGATTACGCCGTGAATAGATATACAATCTTGTAAATTCTTTTTATTTTTACACTTTGACCGACATCTAGGACCGAAATCCTAGTTAATAAAAAGACCTTGTTTTGTGTTTATAGAAACTATCTGACTTAATAATACTGAATCGAATAAGTGATACTTAGGGCTGAAACCCCTATTAGGAAGAAAAAGAAAAGACATTATGATGAGCTTATTGGGTCGGCCTGGCACAATACCGCCGACCTTAGAGCACAAGACTTAGGGCTGAAGTCCCTTATCAAGGAAAAAGGCGCAGTTATGGACTAACGAGTGCTGTTCGGCACAATAATGCAGACTTGAACTAATGACACTTAGGGTCAAAAACTTTTGCTAAAGAAAAGTTATTATCATGAATTTAATCAAAGTTGCTTGGCACAACACTGCCGACCTGTGAAAACAACACTTAACCCAAAAATAGCCGAGATGATAACTGAATGCTAGGTGCGGTGCAGGAGGTAATCATCCGAAAACATATAACCCGGAAATGAACAGCCCCTCCAGGTTGCTGAGAAATAGGGTGTTTTACCATCTTCCTAACAACTTTAATAGCTTTAACCTTTTATGGTATTTGAGCCGAGGTTGAGCAACTTAGAATCTTTATTAAGTAGCTGACCTTACCATAGGTTTGAGTTCACCTAAGTAGTTGGTTTCCCCATAGGTTTGAGTCCGAAGACCATACAATATCTTGGTTCTGTTCAAAACTCAATTTTCTCTTCTAAGTAGTTGGTTTCCCCATAGGTTTGAGTCCGAGGACCATACAATACCTTGGTTCTGTCCAAAACTCAGTTTTCTCTTCTAAGTAGTTGGTTTCCCTATCGGTTTGAGTTCGAGGACCATACAATACCTTGGTTCTGTCAAAAACTCAGTTTTCTTATCTAAGTAGTTGGTTTCTCCATAGGTTTGAGTCCGAGGACCATACAATACATTGGTTCTGTCCAAAACTCAGTTTTCTCATCTAAGTAGTTGGTTTCCTCATAGGTTTGAGTCCGAGGACCATACAATACCTTGGTTCTGTCCAAAACTCTCAGTTTTCTCATCTAAGTAGTTGGTTTCCCCATAAGTTTGAGTCCGAGGACCATACAATACCTTGGTTCTGTCCAAAACTCAGTTTTCTCTTCTAAGTAGTTAGTTTCCCCATAGGTTTGAGTCCGAGGACCATACAATACCTTGGTTCTATCCAAAACTCAGTTTTCTCATCTAAGTAGTTGGTTTCCCCATAGGTTTGAGTCCGAGGACCATACAATACCTTGGTTCTGTTCAAAACTCAATTTTCTCATCTAAGTAGTTGGTTTCCCCATAGGTTTGAGTCCGAGGACCATACAATACCTTGGTTCTGTCAAAAACTCAGTTTTCTCTTCTAAGTAGTTGGTTTCCCCATAGGTTTGAGTCTGAGGACCATACAATTCCTTGGTTCTGTCAAAAACTCAGTTTTCTCATCTAAGTAGTTGGTTTCCCCATAGGTTTGAGTCCGAGGACCATACAATACCTTGGTTCTGTCCAAAACTCAGTTTTCTCTTCTAAGTAGTTGGTTTCCCCATAGGTTTGAGTCCGAGGACCATACAATACCTTGGTTCTGTCCAAAACTCAGTTAATACTGATAAGTAGTTGGGGGAAAATAACCCCTCGATTATGGCATAAGACCTTGGTTTTGAGGGAATTATCTCCTCGGCCGAGCCCCTAGAACCATCTATGCGGCTGACGCTACAAAGCGTAACCCCTAGTAAAGAAACATAGCCCCTAGTGGAACTTTACGCTAGAACACAACAACCGGCCGCTAGAAATGACAAGGGAACTGTCCCGACTTACCGTCTATGCCAACACACAAGCCTTTCCCACATACGGCACCAATTGTAAGGACACGATTCGTAATGAACCGTAACAGTGTTGGGTTCGCACGTAAAAAGGCCCAAACAATATCATTTGTAGAGCGTGGGTTTGAAAGGCTATGCCTTGGTCACCAGGCAGTGGGTTTTTCGTGGTGTTCATACATGGTTGTCATTCTCGCCCTAGGAGGCTCAGGTTTTTGGCCATTTTTCCCAGCCCCTCTCCCCGAATTGCTTATTTTTCCTTTTATACTAGCCTGTCTTCCTTATCCAACGTCCACGTGTGGGGTTCGATTTTCTAAGACTAATACTTGTCCCATCAGCCCATACCTAGAGTGGTTGGGGGTGGTTGTAAAAGCTGGAGAATATGGCTCTGTCAGGTGCAGAGTATTGAATGACAGTAAGGGCAGCTTTCCCTGGTCGTTATATTTTCCAGCGTACCCTTTTCTAAATGACGTAGATATTTTAGATCTTTTCCCAAGTTGTGTCTAGATCATTTTTTGTCCTTCCTTCCTGTGAGATCTCGGACCTGCCGAGGACCGAATTGTCCTCAACTGCGTCACAAGGCTATTTTGTACTTGTATTACCGATCCTGGGCTATAACCCTTCTCGGCTCGGGCTTTAGGCCCCTAATGAGTAAATGGGCCAGGGCCACAAATTATTGGGCCCCACAACCATTAAATACCCATATTCAAAGTATGAAATGTTAGGCAACGGATGTTAGGTCAAATCCTAAATCTAGGGTTAAACTTTTATTAAAGAACCTTAGATCTGCCATTTTATTTTGTGTGAAAAAATTTGATGAGAATAGTTAATGAAAAATTTAATTTTGAGCTTCCATAAAAGAAAAGAATGGATTTAAAATAAGAATTCAGATCTGATTGGGATTTTTAATGTGGGGAAAAACAGATTTTTATTTTGAAAACACAAATATTTTATTGAAAGATGTAGATTTGATTTTGATTAAAAAAAAAACTCAGATTTTTATTTTTTTTTAAATGCAGATCAGATTTTTTTATTAAAAATAGACCAAATTTTTATATGGAAAAAATGCAGATAAGATTTTTTTATTAAAGACCAGATCTTTATTTGGAAAAATGCATATGAGATTTTTTTTATTAAAAACATGGTAGATTTTTATTTGGAAAAAATGCAGATAAGTTTTTTTATTAAAAACATGGTAGATTTTTATTTGGAAAAAATGCAGATAAGTTTTTTTATTAAAAACATGGCAGATTTTTATTTGAAAAATTCAGATAAGATTTTTTATTAAAAACAGACCAGATTTTTATTTGGAAAAATGCAGATCAGATTTTTAATGAAAAATAGAGCAGATTTTTATTTAGAAAAAAAATGCATATCAGATTTTTTATTAAAAACATGGGATTTTTATTTGAAAAATTCAAATCTTGTTTTACTTTGAAAAAGAAACAAAGAGAAAAAAAATACAGATCTGACTCTTGATAAAAAAAAAAAAGAAGGAAACTTGCAAATTTGATTTTAGTTTAAAAAAAAAAAAACACACACACACACAAAGAAAAATTGCAGATCTAAAATTCTAAGGCAAGATTCAACCCTAAATCTGGACATGTTCATCAATTAATCATGTGAAAACTTTTGAAAGGAAAAGAGAACATGTGATCACGTATGAGAAACATGATTATTTAAACAAGAAAGAAAACATCATGTCCATGGAAACTAAAACATATATGAAAGCATATTATGGAAACAAAGTTAGAGTTATACTTGCATGAACTTAATCCTCAAGGAAAGAGTTCTTCAAAGAGTAACAATTTTTTTTAAGGATTTAAGTGAAGCCTCTTAACAAAAAAAAATTTCCTAAAGCAGGGCTTCCAGAACTTCTTTAACGTAAGGGGAGAGAGAAATCAAAAAAAGAAGGATCATAAAAAAGGTTAGAAAGAAGGGCCTCTGAATATTGGGAGGCCTCCCCTATTTATAGAGGTGTTAGTTGCTTAGAAAATAAGCTAGGTTTTTAAAAAAAAATTAAGTCCAATCAGCTTTAAAAATAAGCAAAAAACATGAGGGGAAAATCCTAAAAAAAAGGAGATTTGGATAAGAGTAAGCTGATTTTTCAAATCAAAACAAGCTTCAGTATTTTGATCATATATTTTTACTCAAAATTTTGATTAAGCTGAAATGTTGACAGTTGAAGGGAAATTTGATTCTCTACATTTTTTTTTTCAGAAATAGCCTAGTCCAAATTTTGAGTTCTACTATACCAAAAGTGCCTTGTAATGTGAATCTAAAATCTGCTACTTGATTAGCACGTTTTTTAAGTGTTTTCCAACTCTAAAACTGCATTTGGACAAATTTAAGAGTTATTTTCATGATAAACCTTATCCGAAAGTGATAATTAGGTTTTTAAAAATAATTATTTTGAATATAATTATCCCAAAAGTCTAATTATTTACAGTCTTTAATTATTAACAGCTTATTTGTTTTAATCCCATGCAACAAATCGTACTTTAGGAAAAATACTTAACTAATCACAAAAATTCATTTAATTAATTTTAATTATTAACCAATTAAAATTACTTTCAAATAATCACTCATGATCGGTTTCATTTAAACAAAATGTATGCAGACCGTGAAAATTTAATCATGTGATATCTTTCAATCCGACGGTTTGATTTAGGAATTGGGCATACCATCACGACCATTAGAATCTCAAGATCATTTTTATGATATGCAATAAATGAATAAATGCGTGCAATGCAACTCTAAATTTTTTGGGTATATATATGAATGGTTATTTTAGTCATCTTTCAAGATTAAATTATGGGTGCAAAATCGAGTGTCTACACTTTGAGAGAGATAATTAGTGTGTGTGTGAGAGCAAAGAAAAACTAGAGAGATTTTTCTTTAGCCATGAGACATACACAAAAATTATTGTAATTGATTTGATAATAATGAAATTATTTGGAGTTTGTCTCATGGTTTTTCCCTTCAAGGAATAAGGGTTTTCTATGTAAATATTCATGTTTTTGTGTGTGATTGTTATTTTGGATTACTAATATTGTTGATAATATTATTTAGGACTCAAAAAATGGTATCAAAACCCATGGTGGTGTGGGGCAAAGGTGGCAAGGTTATTGGGTTCCTCTTGCAGTTGGAGCGGGAATGAGGTGTGTGTACTTGAAGCCTTTTTGCAAATGGAGTAGGGCGGGCCCTTTCACAGTTGAATCGAGGACACGGTATATTGCACAAAGCAAGCCCATAAGGCCCACATGAATGATCTTGGAAAAGATCCAACAAATGAGTATTATTACCAATGATGCTAGACAACGATGCGGTGCAAAGTTCCTATGGAGGATAAAAGACATCATGGGTTGATACGTAGAGGCCCATGGATGATGCACTAGTGAAGGGAAAGACCTATTAGGCAAGGGAGAGAGAGTAGGACTTGTTCATGGTCTACAGAGAGGTCTTGAAGCCCACAGAGAGGCAAAAACTCACATGTGAGGGGGAGATTGTTGGGTTACACACGTGAGTGAAGTCCCACATTGAATAAAGATAGGAAGAATAAGTGATTAATATAACATAATTGAGCATGTACCCATTGGACTTAGGTCTTTTGGGTTAAAGTGTGTCTCTATATATTATATTAATTACTCAAGAAAGCCCTCCAAGATGTTTATCTTCCCAACACTAGTTTCATCATTCTCTTGATTGTATTAGTAATTCACAAATGCACAATATTATTGGACAAACACATAAACTTCAAATTGGGAATTAATTAGAATGAATGAAAAATTTTGACATAAAAAAAAAAACCTTTAAGCACATGCTACATGCGTGCAATTTGGCTAATATTAATAATACAAATAGAATGAAGTAACCATATTGTAATTATACAAAGAGATTTCATTTAGCATATTGTTGCTAAGATCGTTTCGGTACCTGATCAATAATTGGAGTAAATTTAATTTTTCTTAAGCTAATTTAAATTGAGTTTAGATTAAATCATTTAGGAATCCTGTAAATTGTTCTTAAGACCAACCCTCTATGCACACCCATATTTCTTGTCTAAAAATCTATAAATATAAGAATTTGGAGTCTGATAGACCTTTTCAACCCAGCCCTATCAATTGGGATTGTTATAAATGAACACATTTTCAACCTAGCCCATTCAATTGGGATTATGCAAAAAGAACACATTGAGAGTTACTCTCATCTCATGACACTCTTAGTTGTATCAATAATTCATAAATGTATAATATTATTGCAAAAGTGTGTAAACCTTAAATTAGAATGAATGGAAAATTATGACACTAACTCCGCCTCCTCAATAATAAGAGCCAAGTACCCATGAAGTGTATGTGATGAGGTTAGTTATATATATATATATATATATTAATAATTGTTTTAAGGCGATAAACCCATTTTGATAAGGGAGATCAATTTTCGTTTGAACTTTGAATTTATTCAATTGAGTTATTGTCTTTGGTGGGGGGGTTTGAATTTTTCGAACTAGCCCAGTAATTTCTATGTTTGGCCTCCTTATTTTATGTTCTTAAAACTTGTGTAACTATTTAGCAAGGTCAAATTTGGAAACATATTAAATTGGATAGCAGATCCTTCACACTCAATTTTTTTTAATCCACTCGGACGGTTCATTGAACTGTAAAAGGGAGAGGTTCAAGGTTTTTGAGGTCGAACCGGGATCAAACCGTGATAATGTCATAATTAATTTAATAATTAATTAAAGCCTAAATATAGATATTAAATTTATAAAACTAGCAAAATTGACAATATATCTATATATGTGTGGGAAATTTAATGATTTTCAAGCATATATTTAATAATTAAATAAGAAAGTTAATAAAATAAAATAATAACCATGAAAACATTAAAATTTATAACTAATTTTTGAAGTAAAGTTGAATATCTTTGAAGGATTTTAATTATAATTTTTTTATTCCTTGTAAGAGATGGATAATTTAATTAAGTAGAATAAAATTGAGTTAAGTTTTTTTTTTTTTTTAAAAAAATTGCTAAGGGGTTGGACCGCACGGTTCTTGCCGGTTCGTGCGGTCTAACCCCGATTTTAGGGGTTCACAGAATTAACAAAAAATTTGGTTCTTTAGGCTTAAAAAACTAGTTTTCATCCCGGTTCCCAGTTTCCAAGACCCGACCTCTCGGTCCGGTCCGGTTATGAAAACCTTACTCTATATCATGTATAGCTAAGTGATAAGTTTGTATCATTTAAAATTTTGTAGTTAGAACATCAAGCAAAAAATATTGTCGTCAACCCAAAATTTTGGAAGTGATGTGTCCTAAGAACTTGGACTTTTTTTTTTTTTTTTTTTTGAGGGGGAACTTGGACTTATTATTATTATTATTGTAAAGACACAAAAAATCAAGCTGGTCCAAACCCACTTAGAACAATGAAGTTTGTTTAGCTCAACTAGGCCCATATCAATAGATATTTGTAAGAAAGTGGGTTAAAAGAAAGGAGAGGGGGCTTAGCCCGAGGACAATAATTGGGTAAGACTGATTGAAGATCAAAGTTTATGTATATATAAGGTTTATTACAGGCTTGTCCGAGGAGATAGTTCTTACACAAACTGGTTCACTATTCACTTTCTTTCTCTAAATGTTCTTGTTCTAATTTCTAGCCTTAGAGTATTTCTCTGGATCCTCTCATCAGGAAGCTCCCTTTCATCTTATATACTCCCCAGCTTGTTGCATCTTGGCCCTTCATTTACCATTTTCCAGATTCTCCTTTGAACACTTGTCCTCTTAAACTTCAGGTGAAAATGGTAGAAGAAGCTGCTTAGTTGTGAATTCCACTGTTCGGGTCATTTCCTTATTAATGCGGCTGATAAAGATGTTACCAGTTATTTAATGTGGAGGAGGAATTAGGTAAACTTTCACTGAAAGCTTCCATCAACCACTCTGATCCTCAATCTAAACACTATTCCCTTCATTTGAACTTCCAAGAAGTATTTTGTCTCTTTTCCTCTTGTCCTCGGGCAGACCCTCTCCCCGGACTTTGAGTGCTCCTCTAGTGAGAACTACGCCTTATTGCATCATTCCTCAATTCTCGGGCACCCACAATTATTATTATTGGACATAATTTTTAAAGGTTAAGAGATTGTGATAGAAGAAGATGGTAGATAATTTTGACTGAATTTTTGTTTAGTACTGTTAAAAGTGGTAAAATCATTTTTTTTAATTTTCTTTTTGATTTTTTTTGGGAAAAGCCGTTTTAACTTATAGATAAGGCTATTTTAAAATTTTCTTAACTCAATTGACTTTTTGCTAACTTTGATACGATTATTGTCAAATAATCTAGTCATGCAAATCTAATATATATATAGACTAGTCTCTAAGTATATGCATTGCACGTGTTCATAAGTTCTTTTAATTTTTTTGGTAAAAGTTAATAATTTGTATCTATTATAATTTGGGATTACTACATTTTCTAATTACAAAAAAACATAAGAGTGTGATGGAAATAATTTTCACCCAAAAACACATAATACTTATCACTCCTAAGTTTTTTTTTGTGATTGAAAAATGTAGTAATCTCAAATTATAATATATGCAAATTATTAACCTTTACCCAAAAATTCAAAGAGTCTCTAAGCGTGCTGAGAGACTAGTACTATTAATAATAGGATTCCTATTTAGATTTCAACATTTTGCGAACTAAAGTACCCTTACACAAATTCTCAAACTTTTTAAAATATCTATATCTTTTAGTTAAATAATTTTAAATAAAAAAAAAACTAGTTAAAAGAGTAATTTATTGTTCCAAAGTTTAGACTTTTTCTTTTATCTTTTCCATTTGGCCTAAAACTTAAGACACTATTTCTATCCTATTTTTAAAAATTATTCCACCTTATCTTATCTCTTTCTTAAAAAAAAAAAATACACACGATTATTTATATATTATTTTTAAACACTATAATACTAAACCTAAAAAAAAAAGTATTATTACACGCACAAAATACCTATGATGATTCTAGTGTTAAAATAATTTGTTTTGTTCTTTGATCATACTAAAATATAAATAGACATTTTTACAACTTACTGAATTTGATCAAATTTGATCTCCTCTTGTAATAGAGATAATTGTCTCCACGTAGCAATGTTTTATTATTAAGGGAAATAATAACAGATGTTCTGACAATAATAGTTAATAATTTATTAAAATAATTTATAAAAAAAATTAATATTTGGATAAATTTTTCCATTTCTTTATTAAAATTTTTCTAAAATTGATAGATAACCATTAAAGTTAAAATGAAAAATGAAAACCTACGCTATCGTCAGGCATGACGAACTCACATTCATTATTCACCTAAAGATTAGATATATAGATTAGCCCACCGGCCACAGAGTCAAAAGCTTGTGTCATCTAAAGTCTAAAGCTTGTCAGCCATGTCCACCACCACCACCACCACCACCGGTGCACACATCCTTGCTTACACCTACCCAGCCTCAGGCCACATCATACCGCTCCTCGACCTCACACACCAATTACTCCGCCGCGGCCTCACCGTCACTGTTGTAGTCATCCCCACCAACCTCCCTTTGCTCCAACCCCTCCTTTCTCTCCACCCTTCTTCACTCCAACCCTTAGTTCTCCCAGCTCCTGAACCTCCCACTCCCTCATGGAAAAGTCGCATGGCCAAGGACCAAGCCATGCGTGATCTTCACCACCCATTTCTCCTCAACTGGTTCCATTCTCACATTTCACCCCCCATAGCTATAATCTCCGATTTCTTCCTCGGCTGGACCTACCACCTCGCTAAACAACTCGGCTTGCCACGTGTCGTCTTCTCTCCCTCCAGTGCTTCTGGCTTGTCAGTTCTTTTCTCACTATGGCGTGACTTACCCAAAAAGGAAGATCCTGAAGATATGGATTTTCAGGTCTTGTTACCTAAAATCCCTAATTCCCCAGTTTACCCTTGGCGGCAACTCCCTAATCAGTATAAAAACTGTAAAGAAGGAGACGCAGATTGGGAATTTAGCAAAAACAACATGCTTGATAATTTCGCTAGCTGGGGTTTGGTTGTCAACTCGTTCACTGAGTTGGAGCGAGTTTACTTGGATCATTTGAGGACCGAACTCGGGCACGATCGAGTCTGGGCTGTGGGCCCGTTATTGCCTCTTGTAGATGACGTGGTTGGATCCTCTAGCAGAGGTGGGTCCAGCTCAATACCATGTGAACAAGTGATGGCGTGGTTAAATTCGCGAAATGACAATTCCGTTGTTTATGTTTGCTTTGGGAGTCGTACAACGTTGAATACTAAACAAATGGATGTGTTGGTTTCAGCTTTGGAGCAAAGTGGGGTCGAGTTTATTTTGTGTGTGAGGGGCTTGGATGAGCGGCTTGTGGGTGTGGGTGATGATCGCGGTGTGATTCCTAATGGGTTTGAAGATCGTGTGGAGGGTAGGGGTTTTGTGATTAAAGGATGGGCTCCACAAGTGGCTATACTGAAGCACCGAGCTGTGGGTGCATTCTTGACTCACTGTGGGTGGAACTCGGTGTTGGAAGGGATCACTGCTGGGGTGGTGATGCTGACATGGCCAATGGGTTCAGATCAGTTCACGAATGCAAGACTACTGGTTGATCAGCTAGGCGTGGGAATTCGAGTTGGTGAGAATATAGAGAATATTCCTGAGCCCTCAAAGTTAGCTCATCTATTGGTGGAGTCGGTGAGTGCAACAAGGCTAGAGAGAGTCCGAGTTAAGGAGCTTAGTGATGCAGCTTTGGGTTCGATCAAAGGAGGCAGCTCGGATAAAGATTTGGATGAGTTTGTGGAGCGACTATACCTAGGTGTTGCCAAAATTAGAACGTATACACTAAGAATTTGACAACAAATTTGACACATGTTAATGTGTTTGATTGTTAGCTGCAGGTAATATGTGAGAATTAGTATAAGTTTCCCACATCAGTGTAAAAAATGGAATGAATGTTTTTAAATTTTACTTTTTGATCATAATGAAGAAAAAACAGAAAGGAAAAAACGACCACATCTTTATTGCATTCTTTTCCACGTATTAAGATGCTGATAAAGAGTATTTTTGGTTTGAATTATATATCTATGATTTTTTTCATTTAAGAAACAAACACGAAAAGGAGATAGATACAGTTCTAACATAAAAGTACATCATAAGTTTCATTTAAAAGCATGTAGATTATTTGTAATTTTTCAAAATCTCCCTCTTTTTTGTGTGGATACATCGATAATTTTAGAGTATATGTTTTAAACCTTAGATGTTTTCATTGGAAACATAAAAAAAGTATCAATTAAGCTCTTAGCATCTCTCTCTTTGATTTGTTAAAATACAATTGTATTTTTATTTACTTTAAGCAAATTAATACATATGGGAGTAAGTCAACAAATATAAAAATTAGTTCTAGGAAGTTAACACAAAAAAGTTTCAAACATGTTCAAAATTCTTAATTTGTCTTTAATTGATTAAGATTGAGAGAAAAGACAAGGAAGTTAACATGAAAAGCTAAAACTTCAACCATATTGCCAAGAGCCTTATTGGTTGGCACTTTTTAGTGTTTTTAATAGAGATATTCAATGTTCAAATCTATACCTCTAATCAGCAAATTATAAATTTAAAAAAAAAATTGGAAAACATTATATGTAGTTATTAGATTCTTTTAACACCCACTGTATTTTAAACACCAAGTTCTTTTGGCATAGGAGTTTGAAACTCAAGCAAATTTAATAATTCCCATTATAGATAAGAAATTTCCCTCCACCCGAAATCATCAAATTTCACCTTTGCAATTTTATTAGTATGCTAGGGATTGTGATTAATTACTTCACCTTATCCTACTAAACATTAATTACTAACTAACTTAAGCTAAGCATTGTATTACCAGAATCTCTATAATCTAAGTAGGGGTGGCAAAATTGAATACGACCCGCAAACCCGACATGACACGACATGAAATTAGCAGTTTATGGGTTGATAATGGGTTCATGTCATATTCGGGTTGACACGACTAACCTGTTTAATAAACGGGTTGGCTTAGTGTTCAACTTATGAAACCCGTTTGACCTATTTAATTAAATAACATTTTACCAATATACCCTTCAAACCCTAGGTATATAAACTTATTAGTTGTTGTGGTTTATTTTCTTTGACATATTGTGATTGATTATTTGTAATATTAAGATATGTTTTAGTTTTGAATGATTATTTGTGATACAGTTACTCGTTAGTTCTGAATTTTATATTAAAAATATTTATTTGTTTGTTTCTTTGTTTTGTTTTGTTTTTTTTTTTTTTTTGTTGATAAAATCTAATAAACAGGTTGAAACAATTGACCTGTTTAATAAATGGGTCATGTTAGGGTTGAGAAATCTTGACCCGTTTAGTAAACATGTCGGGTTAGTTTTGACCTATATAGTTAGTTACTCATAAGTTGACACGACATAAACACGAGTTGTCACCCCTAAATCTGAGATCTTAATAGTCATGCAAAGCTTGGACTACGTGTATGGAAGTGAAAATAAGCCACCATATGAAAATGTAGATGATTGGAATGATGATTGTCAATCTTGGGTCTAATAAGCATAGTTGTCAGTATCATACGATACGCAATACGTACGTACGATATGTATCTGTGGGGCCAGAGAACTTACGACCTGGCCCACTCTCCACTAAGGCCCAGGGCCCGTGCCGAGGAGGGTAGTTGCCGAGGACGAGTAGAGAAATGCCAAATAGCTTAGAGACCCAGCCGAGGATGACCATGTCCTCGGCATCCCAAGACTTCAAAGGGAAAAGCGACATCTCGTCGAAAGCTGCCTCTAAAACGCCCCCAGAGAAAGAGGCGAGTAGAATGGGACCCATATGGGGGTACAGAGTGGGGGTGGTTCAAGGTAAATACGTCACCCCCGCATTGAATGTGCCCACAAACGTCCTAACCATATTAATGAGAAAAGACGCCTGAACAGTGTGGCTTCGGTTAATGCAACTAACAAAAAGCAGGGGGAGGCGGCTGATGGGACAGGTATTCGAATAGGAACCTGCCTGATAAACAGGTGGAGGGTCAGGATTAACCGAGAAGGGCTATATAATGTAAAGACTTGTGCGCCAAAAAGAGGCTCCCAAACGAGGGAGTCCTAAAAAAGGAGAGAATAATAAGGAGATGAAGCTCCTTGGACGGGATTTAAGAACCGGAGCCACCCATAACATGCCGGAATGGATTATTATTATATACGAAGGTTCATCCTCGTGCAAATCACTATGGAAACCGTGACTAACTACCGTTCGGTGACCAAGACCTTGCCTTTCAAACCCACGCTCTACAAATTATATTGTTTGGGCCCTCAACGTGCGAACCCAATATCATTTTGGGGTCGTTACAAATTGAGTCCTTATAGTATCGTATCATGTACAAAAAGTTTCGTATCATAAAAGTGTATTGTAAGTGCTCATGAATCGTCTGATACATAGGTGCGTATCGTATGAATCATATCGTATTGATGAATCGTACGATACATAAACATGTGGGTTTAAAATGTGTTTTTTTTGTTAAAATTTGTGGTTTTATTTGATTTAAACAAGTTGTTAGACTTTGTTAACACAAAATTATTGGGAAACTTAATTGAGTCTAATGATATAGCAAGTCCATGAGTTTTTTTCATCCCTTCTCTTTCTTCTACAAAATTTAGACAATACTCATAACACTCACTTTCATATGTGCAAATTTATTTTCTATGCTATTAATAATGTATTAAATAAAAATATAATTATTTTTTATTTTGTTATCATTATTTTGAGTCTAAAAAGCTAGAATGCCAAGAAAAAATATAAAGAAAAAATTATTAGAATAAAAAAACCAAAAAAGAAGAAGTAAATGTTGATAATAATAAAGAAAATGTCTATGAAAAAATAATTTTGTAAGATGCTGAACATGATGATAAGATTGACTTAGATGGAGTTGATTAGCCAAGATGGTGAAAAGATATTATTATTTTGGTTTGTAAGGACACAAATTGACCCAAAGCCTAACGGATATGAACAATGACCCAACAAGCCCACAACAATAGATTTGTTAGAGAGTGAGTTTAATAGATGAAGACTTAATGAATCAAGTAAGAATCACAGTGAATTGGTTTAATGTTATAGTGATTGAGAGGTATAACTTGAAGAGAAAAATGCTCCTCGTTGGAATCTGAAGAAGGTACGTTCTTATATATATATATATATATATTTCGAACTTGTACAAATACCCGTAGTTCTTAGTTACATTTAGTTCTTTTTCTCTCCCCTTTCTTTTCTCAGATGTCCCCCTCATGTAAAGGAATTCTTTCCAAGGATGTCAATACCGTACCGGAGGCCGTACCGGTTTGGCCACCGGTACGATATATTTCGGATACCGTTCAATACCGGTGTACCGTTTCGGGTTTACCGCTATTTTTTATATTTATAAATATATATATATATATATATATATGTATGTATGTGTCTGTGTATATATATATTATAATAAATATAAAAGTTTACCATAAAACATTTCCTCAATTCAGAACTAATTATTCATAGTTTTAGACTTTAGTATCAATTAAAAGGGAAAAAAAATAAAAAAATAAAATAGAAAGCTTAAAAGTTACCATTGCATACTAAGAAAACAAATAATACTAATAAGTTAATACAAATAAGTTACCATTTTGTCCTAACAAAAGTTCAAAAATTACAAAACTTAAAAAAAAAAAAAAAAAAAAAAACTTTTTTCTGTACCGGCCGGTATTTTTTCCGGTACGAAACAGGAGGGTTAAGTGTACCGGATTGCTGGCCGGTACAGCCGGTACGGTACGGAATTGATAACCTTGATTCTTTCCCTTTTATACTCCTTCTCCTTCTCCCATCTTAGTCTTCCACTTGTTGATCAATTAACTGATCTTCTAGATGCTTGTCCTATCAGAACTTTTCTGAAGTCTGTGTGTGTAGTTGTAAGGCTAAAAATCATTGTTTAGGCTTTACCTCCACATTAATGCGACCAGTTGGTTAGGTGCAAAGCATTCAATGTGGTGGTAGCAGTCTTCTTTCCAGATATTTCTCAGTTCTCTGTTGACTCACCCCTCTGAAGCTTATCCTCCCAAGCATGGTTGCCCCTTGCCCAGTATTTGTTGGGTGGTCGGGCTTCAGATTTCTGTTTTGTTGTCCGAGGAAGTTTGGCTCCTCGGGCAACATCATTTGTTTGTTGTTATCAGCCCTCGTCCTCGGCCTCTTAACCATTTTGTCCTTATTAATACTTGGTTGTCCTCGGGCTCCTTGGCGTCCTCGATCATGGCTCATGGCCCAATACCCCTACTCGGCCCTTTCATCCCCACATGGTTCATATATCACGTATTACTTCTGAGTTTAATAAATTTGAATGTACATGTTATAAACATAAATTAATTTGATTTATTTAGTTAGCTTTATTAAATTTTATTACATAAGTAATGATTAAATTGGTTATTAGTTGAATATATTTTAAATTTATAATGAATATAATTTTATTATGTGTTTGTGTATCTTACGATACATGATTCGATACAATACACAATACAGAAAAATCAAAAATTGATTCACGATTTGACATCTATTATTAGAGCATCACCATCAGGTGTGCCAAATGCCAAATATTTGGCATTTGGCACACTAAACACCAAAAACAGAGTATCATGAGGTGTGTTAAATGTGTCAAAATTTTGAGACATGCTACAGTATCGTCTCAACTTTGGCACGGTATAGAACAAAATGGCAAATGGTTTAATTATTTTTTATTCTCTTTTCTCTCTCCTCTTTCTTTACACTATTCCTTTTTTTTTCCTCTCCTCTCTCATTCTTCCTTAGACATTCAGATTGGACCTATCAACCTATCTCTTCTTTCACTCTTTTTTCTTCTCATTGTTGTTGCTTTTCTCTCTTCTGTTCAGCCTTGTCGCGCCACCTGATGCCGATCAATGTTGCTGTGGGTTTTTTTTTTTTTTTTGGTAATGATTTGATGGGTGGGTTCGGCAGTGGGAGTGTTCAAATGGTGATGGGCAGATCGGTTAGGTTCTGGATGTGAATTCGGTGGTGGGTGGGCCGGCTTGTGGATGGGTTTACGGTGGGTGGGTGGGTCGGCGGTGGGTGGGTGCGAATTTGGTTGTCTTTTTTTGTTTTTTTGTGGTGGTGGTTTTGGTGTTTTGCTGTGGTGGTTCTAGTGTGAGATGGTGGTGGGGTGGGATGTGGGGTGTTGATGGGTGGGTGGGTTGGCAGCGGGTGGGTTAGCAGCGGTAGTGGGTGGGTCGGCCTCGTCGTGGAGTCAGCTCTTTTCTCTCATTTCTCTCTGTATATTGGTGGCTAATGGATTTTTGTTGGTGGTGGCGGGTGTACCTATGGGTGGTGGTGGCAGGCTGTGCTTGGGTATGGTGGTGGCGGCGAGCTGTGCTGTGTATGGTGGTGGGTTTGTCACTGGTTGTGTTTGTGTATGTAGGGGGTTTTTATTTTGTATTTTTTATATTTATGGTTTTTTTAATATTATTTTAATATTGGTATATATTATTTCAATATATAGAATTAAAAAATAGAAGATGTGATAAATGGTGAATTGTAAAATGGAGTGTTAAAATAATAAAGTAGGCTTTTGGTGTGTCAAAATGACATTTTTTTTTTTAAACAACTGATGGTGCTACTTTGTGTAGTTGGATATGCATGCTTTAATGTGTTATTTGGCATTTAGGTCTAGGAACTCAATTTTTTCGAGTTTTGCTCTCATTCCTCCAATCACTTGTATTCAAACTTTACCCATTATTTTTTGATAGATTCTTTGACTTTGAACATTGAAAGAGAAATCACAAAAAAATTTATTATATAATCAATCTTGATAATATTAGGATTTATAATATGTTTCGATTAACAAGTGTCCTTGAGATATTTGTTAATGAATTATTTTAGAAAAATTTTAATATTATTTTTATGTGAAATATAAAATACTATAAAAAACAAATATCCTTTAGGAATCCATTAACAAAATCATTTAAAATAATATCAAGTTTTACTTTAATAGGTGATTGAATTTAAATGTATTGAGAAATCATTATTATTATTTATTTATATTTTATTAATATTGAATAGATTCTAATTAAATTACCATATATTAATTTAGCTTAATGGGAATATAATTTGTATCGTTCTTTGATCATACTAAAATATAAATATAAAATTTTACAACTTACTGAATTTGATCAAATTTGATCTCCTCTTATAATATATGAGTTCGTTTAATGTTTGTTCTTAGAGTGTATATTAATTATCCATTTTAGAAAGATTTTTATAAGAAATTAAAAAAAAAAATTGTTAAGAAAGTAAGACACTTTCATTTTTTTTTTTAAATACTTCTTAAAATAATTTTACTTGGAGTATAAACCTACGCTATCGTCAAGCATGGCGAATTCAAATTCAGTATTCACCTACAGATTAGATTAGCCCACACAGACATAAACGAAGTCAAAGACTCAAACTCAAAAGCCAAATAGTGTTCTAACTTCTAAAAACTGTCATCCAAAGTCTAAAGCTTGTCAGCCATGTCCACCGCCACCACCGCCACCGGTGCACACATCCTTGTTTACACCTACCCAGCCTCAGGCCACATCATACTGCTCCTCGATCTCACCCACCGATTACTCCACCGCGGTCACACCGTCACCGTTGTAGTCCTCCCCACCAACCTCCCTTTGCTCCAACCCCTCCTATTTCTCCACCTTTCTTCACTCTACCCCTTAGTTCTCCCAGCTCCTAAACGTCCCACTCCCTCATGGAAAAGTCGCATGGCCAAGGACCAAGCCAGGCGTGACCTTCACTACCCATTTCTCCTTAACTGGTTCCATTCTCACCTCTCTCCCCCCATAGCTATTATCTCCGATTTCTTCCTCGGCTGGACCCACCACATCGCTAAACAACTCGGCTTGCCACATGTCTTCTTCTCTCCCTTCGCTGCTTCTGGATTGTCAATTCTTTTCTCACTATGGCGTGACTTACCCAAAAATGAAGATCCTACAGATATGAATTTTCAGGTCTTGTTTCCTAGAATCCCAAATTCCCCAGTTTTCTCACCACCCAAACACCAAGCACCAAGCAAGTAGCAAAAAAAGAAAAAAAAGAAAAAGAGAACGGAGAAGAAGTAGAGACCGTGAGAGAGAGGGACTGGAGAGTGGAGTGTGCTGCCGTCTGTGAGAAGAAGTACCGGTCGACGCATTGGAGGGGGTCGAGGCGATCGGTGGGGGTGGAGCCGGAGGCGAGGTTGACGAAGCGGAGGAAGGCGACAGAGGAGTGGCGGATGGAGTTGGAGCCAAAGAGGGAGTCGGTGGCTTTGAGGTGGGAGCGGGAGCATGAGACGGTGGAGAAGAAGTCGGAGATGGAGACTTGGTTGGTGATGAGGCTGGTGCGGATCCTGGAGCTTGAGCGAGAGCCAAGGTGGCTAACTTTACAGAGAACAGAGAGAGTGAGAGCGAGAGTGAAAAGTGTGGCTGGGTAGGGTTTTCCAACTTTTATTTTTATAGTTTAATAGAAATTTACTTAGTTTGATCGTAATTAGTTAATCTAATGGGCCTAATGTTTTAAAATAAAATGAAAGGGCTGGAGCCCCAACTAATGTACAAACTAGAGGCCCATGTATTTTATTTTATTTTTTTTAATAATAACTGACGGAGGCCCAAATTACAAATATATACAGATTTTATATTAAAATTTTTCTGTAAAATATATTATAATATGTTTGGTTTGGTTTTGGTCGGTTCGGTGTATTCAAACATGAAACCGAAACAGAACTAAAATTTCGGTTTTTAAAAATTAAAAATCGAAACCCAACCTAATCAAAATTTTGGCAATGGTTTAGTCGGTTTTGGTCGGTTTTTTCGATTCGTTGGTTTTTTGCACACTTCTATCGCTAGTTGGGGTTTGGTTGTCAACTCGTTCATTGAGTTAGAGCGAGTTTACTTGGAGCATTTGAGTACCAAACTCGGGCACGATTGAGTCTGGTTTGTGGGCCCGTTACTGCCTCTGGAAGATGATGTGATTGGATCCTCTAACAGAGGTGGGTCTAGCTTAATACCATGTGCACAAGCGATGACATGGCTAGATTCGCTACATGATAGTTCTGTTGTTTATGTTTGCTTCGGGAGTCGTACAACGTTGACTACTAAACAAATGGATGTGTTGGTTTCGGCTTTGGACCAAAGTGGGGGTCCAATTTATTTTTTGCGTGAGGGGCTCGGATGATCGACACGTGGGTTTTGATGATGTTATTGGTGTGATTCCTAATGGGTTTGAAGATCGCGTGGAGGGTAGGGGTTTGGTGATTAAAGGAAGGGCCCCCACAAGTGGCTATACTGAGGCACCAAGCTGTGGGTGCGTTCTTGACTCACTGTGGGTGGAACTCGATGTTGGAAGGGATCACTACTGGGGTGGTGATGTTGACGTGGCCAATGGATGTGGAGTAGTTCGCAAATGCAAAACTACTGGTTGATGAACTAGGTGTGGGAATTTGAGCTGGTGAGAGCGTAGAAAACATTCCTGAGTCTAGTGAGTTAGCTCGCCTATTGGTGGAGTCGGTGAGTGCAACAAGACCAAAGAGAGTGCGTGTCAAAGGGCTCAGTGATGCGTCATTGGGTGCTATCAAAGGAGGGAGCTCGGATAAAGATATAGATGAGTTTGTGGAGTGGCTAAGTAGGTGAGGTCAACTATGGAAGGAATGTTTTGGAATTTTACTTTTCATTCATAACATAAAAATTTAAAAATGAAAAATAAAAAAGAAGTCTTCATTGCATTTATTTTTCTCACGTATTAAGAATTTAAGATGCTAATGAAGTGTATTTTTTGGTTTGAATTATCTGTGATTTTTTCTTGTGTTTATAGAAACAAACACACATAGGGGAGAGTGATGTTCTTCTATGTTCTAATTCAGAATCATACAAAAAACTACACTCAAAAGTAAGATAAATTATTTGTAAAGTTTATTTAAATTATTTGTAGTATTTCAAAATCTTTGTGTATGTGGATTTATAGATGTTTTTGTTAAAAATTTTAAACAAGCCACCTCATCAAAAACCCCAGTCCTTGCCAAAACCTCCTCTGCTCTCCAAAGCCTTTCTTTTATTTGCTTTATGATTTTTTTCACATTACCAAAATGGTCTCGATCCCAAGCTTTTAATCGTTTCTTACATCTCTGAAGTTTCTTAATTGCCTTGAACATGGGTGTACCATTAGGAGTATAGTCCCATGCCCTAAAATTACTTCTCCACAATTCGGATCAGACACCCACATGGCCTCAAAGCGAAACGGTTTCTCAAGAACCAAAATTATTTATTTTTCAAAAGCTAATCATAAATAGGAATGTCTCTATAGTTAGTCATTTCTATCATCCTTTACACTGGGTTGTGCTTTTTTTTATTTTTTTATGAAAAGATAAGAAATGGGTTGAGCCTTTTTCTCTGGGTTGGAACCAAAACACATAGGTGCACTAGAAAATAGAGTTAATTACCACCCATGCATGAGTAATAAGGTTGTGGTACAAACTTCTAAAGCAAAAAATGCTTTTTTTTTTCTCTAACCATTCACAGCTGAGTTTGATTGTTATGCTTATGCACTAAAGAGTGAGTATCCCAACTAATCAAATATGTATTTTTTCTTTTTGAAGTTTTTCTTGCTATGTCCCTCCCAGGTCTCCCTTTAGTGCTAGAAATGAGATTAAAAAAAAAAATATAGTTTTGAGTATTTTATATCTATTATAGTTGTGTTTAGTGTTGTTAATGCTTACAATGTGGTGTGTTAGTAACATTGACAATACAATAGTGTTTTTTTTTTTTTTTTTGTCTAGTATAGATAAAAGGAATACAAATTCTCTATACCACATTTTGTGTTTCACTTTATGTTCTACCACTCACAATTTGTCATTTTAAAAAAAAAAAAAATTTTTTTGGCTATCTTATAAGGAAAGTTAAACAAATACATGACAAGTTATAATTTGTAGAACATAAAATAGAACATAAAAATGATATAGAGAATTTATATTCAGATAAAAGGTCAATTAAAGTATATTGGTGTGGTGCAAAATAACAGATTGCAACTTGGACTACTTACTTTGAATGCATAGTCATCCACCTTCATGGTAAAATAAGATTGATCCTTAGAGCTAGACTTGAAGCAAATATACGAGACGTGGGGTTTGGCCTACTTCCTTGACTCACTAACTCACTACATAGTCAAGGGTGATGATTTCACTTCTATCTAAGATAATAAACCATTATAGGGTGTCCTCAGTGAGCATTAGTGGTACAGTAGTAATACCTTTCGCCTCCCATGAGTTATGTTAGTGAGGTAACACTCACTTTAGCAGATTCTACTATGATCTCTAATGGTCAGTTTGGATAGAGGATGAGGGAGGGAGAGTAAGGGAGAATTGAGTAGAGTTGGCTAGAAATTGGTTCAATACTCATGCTAATAGACCATGGCCAAAGAACTAACAAGTATGCTCCAGTAGATAAAAGGTAGGAATAGAGCGCAATTGTTAGTTCTCCACTTCTTTGGCAATAGGCATTTTGACACTGAGTCTTGAACCTTGATCATCATTAATAATGCCATGTTGGTCACTTCAAATTGCCCATTTGCCTGTGAGCGACTAGGAGAAGAGTAATTCCCAACTGTGGGCAAAATTCCTTGAACTAGTTGTTGTTGATCTTGTTGTCAAAGACTATCACATGTGGGATCCCAATTCTACATTTGATGGATTTCCATATAAAATCATTCATATTCTACCCGATTATTGTTACTAAGGGTTTGTCTCTACTCACTTGGTGAAGTAGTTACACTACAAGAAAAAAGACATAATACAATAAGTATTATTGTAACAAAAAAAAATAATGGAGGTAATATATATACTATTGCATCTCTAGGTTGTTTTTTGTTGTAATAGTAACTTAAATTTATTACATCAATATGAGATTGTAGTAATAATTATTATGTTACATCGAAATGTGTTGCTGTAATAGGTAACTCTTTTTATACATTGAGATATGTTGTTGCAATAGGTAATCTTTTATTTCACATCGAACTATATTGTTAGTATAGTTCCTAGATATGGTTTTTGAATTGCAAAATAGGTTAATGAAAAAATTATTATTCAAGAAAATGATTTATTTATTTTTAAATTTTTTTTTGATAAAAAAATCAACCTATTGCAATGAGATTTTTTCAACCTTTTGCCTCAAATTTTATTACAATAGCTTGCATCAACTTTTTTGTCATTGCAATAACACCTATTGCAACGAGATTTTCAAAATAAATCATTGCAATATATGGTACTTATTGCAACGAAAATCTAGTGTTGCATAAACCTATTGCCTCAGAGTTTATTACAACAGTTTGCATCGACTTGTATATCGTTGCAATAACACCTATTACAATGACATTAGTTGTTATTGCAATGACTTATTTTATTGTATTAAGTCTTTTTTCTTGTAGTGTTAATGGAAAACCATTTTTTTTCTTTTTTCTTTTAAAATCACTATTTTTCTTCATGAAGCTGCAATGAAAAACGATACTCATATGTAATTATCTTTTAATTTATATACACAATTGATATATTTTTAAAACTAAAATCAAGGCTTTTTTGTTAACTAAATTAAAGATTAGATTTTAGAGTAAAATATTTATTTTTAGAAAACATCAAACGTATACATATAAATTAATTTAAGATAATTTAAATGAAAAACTTTTCTTTTGTTTATGGATGACAAAGTAGAACATGTGTCAAACTTTCAACCATATAATTCATAATATCTTTTCTTTCAAAGTAATGCTACAAACACATCATTTTTCAAAACAGATAAGTGATTTTTTTTTTGGGTTCTCATCTAAACTATTACTGACATCATTTTATTATTTGCAGTTACCAACTCGACATCTTGGTAGTTGGACATATTTTTGTGAAAATTGTGACTATAGAGTTACTGTTTCTTCTAACCAAAAAAAAAAAAAAAAAAACCATGCATTTCTGTATCCCTAACAATCTTATAGTATGTAAAATGAAAAATAAAAAGAGTTAGTTTTTGGAAAAGAAAAGGACTTTTTACAAAATATTTTTTCTTATATATTTTGTGAACATATGTTTTATGGGCTCTTAAAGTTAATGAGTCATATAAGGCAAAAAAGTGAATATTAAAAAAAGAAAAAGAAATTTGTACTTTAAATTAGTGCTTTTATTATTTTTTAATATGAAAGGGGTCATTAACTAACATTTAAAATTGTGGGAAAGTACACAAAAATTCCATGGTTTTTTTTTTTTTTTTTTAAATGTAAAATACTAAACCTTTTAAAGTTTTGAATGTAACAATTAACCACCTCTTGTATTAATTTTTTTATACCTAAACTACTAAAAATTTGTGGAAACAGACATTTTTGCTTTTACAATGACACATGTTTATGTATATATAAATTTTCAACATATGACGTCCAATTTTGATGATTATGTTCTTTATCATTAGACTAAGACACCAATCGGTTTTTGGTGTAGGCGATAATTGAACCTCAGATCTCTTATTCAACCATTAGAGACTTTACTAATTGAGCTAATTGGAATCCACCATGTTTATATTATTTTCATATGAAATAATATCACAATTAATGGTTTACACATAAATCATAGTTATTATGTCTAGACATGGTTGATTGGATTTTTACATTGGTGACTTAGTGCTTAGATTCATTTGAGCTTTTAACTAGACCATTTAAGCATATAACCTAGTCAAATTAATTAACCCAATTATATTCGACGGAATTTTTGTTACCTTGTTCAACCTCAACAAGTTTCTAAAAATAATTAGGCTTTTTCTGAGTACTTTAAAATACTTAAAGTTATTAGGAAGAAAATTATTAACTTTCAAAATGATTTAAGTTATTTTCATATCACTAGCTTAAATTATTGCACAATATTTTTGTTATAATATTTACTTTGTTTGTTCATCTATTTTAATTTAAAGATTCTATCATTACAAATTTTTGTAAAAATAAAAAAATTGTTGAACTCTTTATGTTTAGCTTATACTAAGGGTGATCAATAAATATTATTTCCTTAAGCATGTTATTGTAACCTTATATATATTTTATATGTGAATACTATATATGTATATTGTTAAATTTTTAAAAATTGATCTATCAATTTTTAAATTTTCAAAACTTTTAAAAACCTTTTTATATTTTTATTTAAATTTTAATTCAATCGGTGATTTGAACTGAGATCGACTTGTTAAACTTGTGAACCAAAATTTATAACGAGTCAATTTCTGATCTAAATTTAATATAGGCGTAAAATATTACTATATAGGATTAAATACTCAAAATCATTACTATATAGGATTAAATACTCGCCAAAGGCTTTGTAGCTGAATTGGCACCTCCCCATTTACAAAGTACTTGGGGGTCTAGGGGGGAAAGGGTTTGAGCTGCGGGGTTAGCAGCATGTTGTAATTATTTCTCAAAAATACTCAAATCTCAAAGGGTTAGGGAGTTTTGTATATATATATATATATTTTTTTTTTTTCTTAAGTTTGTTTTAATTGTAAATCAGACAGAACCCTTCCATTTTCTTCTCTGCTTCATTCATTCCAAAAGCTTCCATACCAGTAGCGGCTCCAGGAATTTTGTTTAGGGGGTCATTAAAAAATTTTAATAAAAAAGAACTTGAATATATCGAATTATCGACAAAATAAAATTAATACATGAAGTTTTACAATTTTCTTCTATAAGTTTTCAAATTTTAAATTGTTATATGATAGTTCATTATGAGTATCTATGTCCAATATGAGTAACTATGACTATTTTATTTTGTTAAATCTATCTAATATTTTTATTTTTATGCAGTTGTTATTATCTATTTGTTATTGTTTTTATAAAATATTTTAAACTAAATGACTAAACTAAACTCATTAGTTTCGTATTAATTATTGAGGCATACAACCACACTCATTCATATATAAACTTATACACTTTGCATCTACTTAACCAGTTAAATGCTTGGACAATCACTAACTTTACAATTTTTTTCTTAAATTTTACTAACTTTATAAAAAAAAATAAAAAAAAAAGTTATTATAACAAACCATATCTATTTCCTAATTATTAAATTATATAAATTTATATTATATTTATATTGTACACACAAATATCCACACACATTATAATTCACACAAATAGCATTATAACAAAAAGTAATACATACTATTAATGTTAGACACACTCACACACATGATATAAATTTATAAAAAAAAAAGTGATACTTATAATTCACAAACATTGACTATTTACTATTAGAGTTAGAAATACTTGTAATAAGGGGTGCAAAATTTAAGTCCGTATATGGGAAAATATTTTTACAAATAAATTAAAATATTAAACTAACAAAAAAAAAATTTTATATATATAAATTTTTTTTTAGGGAAGTCAGGGTTCATTTGAACCCCCTGAATATCCTGAATATAGAACAGCGCCGCCCCCTGTTCCAAACTCATTTTCCTTCAAACCAAACACCCTTTCTTCTCAGTTCTCTCCCACTGCAAAACCAGGTAACTCTCTCTCCCTCTCTCTCCCTCTCTCTCTGTGGAAACTACAGATGTGAAATACTTTTTTGAATTTTCAGTATCTGATGGTGTATAATCTCGGTTTATGGATCCTCAAGTGATCCATTGCTTTTCTGATCTGAGAAAATAAGAAAGAATTGAATTCGTTGTTGTTCATGTTCATGTAATTGATTAATTTCTAGAGAATTCGCAGATCGACTTGATTCTTGAATGAAATTGATTTGATTTTGTTTTCCTTTAAAAATTTATACTTCTATTGTGCCTAATATGGTGGATTTAGGTCATAGAGTTTGTGAATTGTTTGAAAATTGAGTTGTATGTTGCTCATTTTTCACTTCGGATTTCATTTGAAGCGTTCTGTGGTTAGTGAAATCGCTCTCATTTTCCATTTTTATTTGGTTTTTGTTATTTTAATTAGTTCGATTCCACAATAACTTACTGTAGCCTTTCAGTTTCACTGCGCTTAGTTTGATCTAGAAATTCTCTGAACAGTAACTCTTCATTTTGTAAGTGAATTGAATTCTCTTTCACCTTTCACTTTGAAGCTATGATCAGAATGAGATCAGTTTCTTAAAAGTATTTGTAATTTTTGCGAATCTATTTAGTTCGTTTGTATATTGTTTTGATGATTCCTGATAAAATTGATTCATTCACCAATTTTTTAGAAACTATCTTAGTTTTTCTCATCGTTGAATTAAGCGTCACTGTTTGGATTTGAGGTCTCTATCCTTTTTCCCTTTTTTTTTGGTTGTAAAAAATAATTTGAAAGCACACGTAGCATCGGAATATATTTCACATTCAATACTTTGAGAGTGAACATGTAGACAGATAGAAATAGATTACACTTTGATTTGTCCTGAGAATGAATTGGTTCTTACACATGTCTCTAAATTTCTTAACTGATTTAGCTCTTTGTTACTGTATATCAGTATATCCAAATATCTTTCAATTATGAACTTAATGCATCATTTAAGATGGATTTGTTTTATTATTGGTAAGTTATACATGCACATGGTGGGTCTTAAACCCACAACCTCACTATTCACCTTGCTCCTATAATTTGACCTATAGCTAATTCGTATCATTTCAGATAGATAAGACCAGATTGATGACTATAATTAAAAAGAAAAAGAATGTATATATATATATATATATTAATGTGCCAACCTTTCATTGATAATATGCCATCCTGGTTTTTATTGATGAATTTGGGTCTCACTAATGACTTTCGGGAATGCTTGATGCTTCACTGTGCGTTTTCTTTCAAGTAATATCTTTGTTATCAAATTTTGAGAGGTTTGTTGAGGCATCTTAAAATGGATAAATTTCATCAATTTTTTTGGTTTTACCCTTTCTCATCTTTTATGCTCTTAATTATTATTGTTTTATTTATCATGAAATAAAGGGAAAAAAAAAAAAATGATGCCTTACACGGGTGTATTGATGTAATACAGTATGGCACCCACAATAGGAGAAAGGTTGCAGCAGTTTCGGGAAATTCAAAGCAATGTGAGGAGACTTAAATCGGAAAAGGAGAGTTTTGAGCAAAAAGCAGCACAGTGTCAGCAAGCAGCAGTGACACGGGTGCAAGAAGTAGTGACAGGGGTGCAAGAATTTGAAACATTGGTGCAAGACCGAACTTCTACTTTGTACAGTTATCTGGTGCTCATTTTTCAATTCTGCAATCGCGTTAGCTTCATTTCTGTTGTAGAAGTGAACAACAATACCCTCAAAATAGACAACTAACTCCTCTGCCTTTTGCACCTCTGCCTCTACTATGTTCGCCAGCCTCTCTACTTCTTGCGCCCGAGCTATTGCTTCTTCCGCCAGTTTTCTTAGTACTTGTAGAAGTGCTGTTTTCTTTTTTTGCTGAATAATAATAAAAAAAGAAACAGCATTGGCACAAGTACTAAGAAAACTGGCGGAAGAAGCAACAGCTTGGGCGCAAGAAACAGAGAGGCTGGCGAACATAGTAGAGGCAGAGGTAAAAAAGGTAGAGGAGCTAGCTACCAATTTTGAGGGCAAGGTTGTTCACTTCTACAACAGAAATGAAGCTAACGTTATTGCAGATTTGAAAAATGAGTACCAGATAACTGTTCAGAGTAGAAGTTCGGTCTTGCACCAATGTTTCAAATTCTTGCACCCCTGTCACTACTTCTTGCACCCGTGTCACTGCTGCTTGCTGACACTGTGCTGCTTTTTGATCTTGACCCGGATGCATATAGAGTGAAACTTCGAAAATTTGCTAGGAGATTGGGCATTATATAATGCGATGGTGGGTAGTACTCAGTTTGCAAAGAGCCTATACTTGTTAACATGACCCTTAATTTTGCTTACCGCACATTTCTTGTTTGGCTCCAAAAAAATAAAGCCAAAAACCCAATCATTTCCTATTCCTTCGAATCTTGTTTTATAATGTCTATTAATATTGCTATTGTTCAATATACTAAACTAGCCACCATCAATTGGGAGCAAGACCAAGTTAGCCCAAAAAAAAAAAATTAGAGTAAGACCCACCTCTTGGTTTTGTGGTTTCGTGAGCTTTTGATGTGTTCTCTAACAGACCCACCTCTTGGTTTCCACCATCTATTTTGTTGCAGCTGGGGTTATTGAAAATGGGTTTTGTAATTCAAGATTAGATATTGGGCAAATTTTCGTCTAATATTGATTTGAGATTGGAATCTGGGTACCATTTGAAGAAGTTATTGACTTTGTTTGATGAGAGTTAGAGATAATCCATATGAGGACGCAGGAGGTGTCCATAACGAGGAGGAGTGCTTGGGAAGGTGAGCTGAGGAGGGGAACTAAAGTGCTGGCCTGAGCCAGAGGCGGCGTTAGAGACAACTGTTGATCTTTTTTTTTTATTTTTTTATTTTGGGATCAACAGAGACAATGGCTGATCTGAGGGTGGTGTATTTGCTGGTAAGTAATTTTTTAATACTAAAAACAGTTGCCATGTCATTAAAAAAAGATACATTAGTGATCTGTTTGACACAATCAAAAAAAACTAACAGAAGTTAATAAATGAACTAATAATGCCTATTTTTAAAATTTTAGTGACCAATAGCACTTATTTAAAAGTTTAGATTTAAAAACTTACTGTATAGTTTCGCCTATAATATATGAGTTTGCTTCATATGTACTTTTAAAGTATATATTAATTATTTATTTTAGAAAGCTTTGTTAAGAAAGCAAGGCACTTGTTTCTCAAAAAAAAAAAGAAAGCAAGGCACTTTCATTTTTTTTTTTTTTTTTAAAATACTTAAAATAATTTTACTTGGAGTACAAACCTACGCTATCGTCAGGCATGACGAATTCAAATTCACTATTCACCTACAGATTAGATTAGCATTTGGCACACACAGACATAAACGAAGTCAAAGACTCAAACTCAAAAGCCAAATAGTGTTCTAAAAACTGTCATCCAAAGTCAAAAGCTTGTCAGCCATGTCCATCGCCACCACCGCCACCGGTGCACACATCCTTGTTTACACCTACCCAGCCTCAGGCCACATCATACCGCTCCTCGATCTCACCCACCGATTACTCCGCCGCGGTCACACCGTCACCGTTGTAGTCCTCCCCACCAACCACCCTTTGCTCCAACCCCTCCTATCTCTCCACCCTTCTTCACTCCACCCCTTAGTTCTCCCGGCTCCTGAACGTCCCACTCCCTCATGGAAAAGTCGCATAGCCAAGGACCAAGCCAGGCGTGACCTTCACTACCCACTTCTCCTCAACTGGTTCCATTCTCACCTCTCTCCCCCCATAGCTATAATCTCCGATTTCTTCCTCGGCTGGACCCACCACCTCGCTAAACAACTCGGCTTGCCACGTGTCGTCTTCTCTCCCTCCGGTGCTTCTGGCTTGTCAGTTCTTTTCTCACTATGGCGTGACTTACCCAAAAATGAAGATCCTGCAGATATGAATTTTCAGGTCTTGTTTCCTAGAATCCCGAATTCCCCAGTTTACCCTTGGTGGCAACTCCCTCATCGGTATAAAAATAGTAAGGAAGGAGACCCAGATTGGGAATTCAACAAAAACAACATGCTCGATAATTTCGCTAGCTGGGGTTTGGTTATCAACTCGTTCACTGAGCTGGAGCGAGTTTACTTGGAGCATTTGAGGACCGAACTCGGGCACGATCGAGTCTGGTCTGTGGGCCCGTTACTGCCTCTGGAAGATGATGTGATTGGATCGTCTAACAGAGGTGGGTCCAGCTCAATTCCATGTGAACAAGTGATGACGTGGCTAGATTCGCGACCTGACAGTTCCGTTGTTTATGTTTGCTTCGGGAGTCGTACAACGTTGAATACTAAACAAATGGAAGTGTTGGTTTCGGCTTTGGACCAAAGTGGGGTCCAGTTTATTTTTTGTGTGAGGGGCTTGGATGATCGACATGTGGGCTTGGATGATGATCTTGGTGTGATTCCAGATGGGTTTGAAGATCATGTGGAGGGTAGGGGTTTGGTGATTAAAGGCTGGGCCCCACAAGTGGCTATACTGAGGCATCGAGCCGTGGGTTTGTTCTTGACTCATTGTGGATGGAACTCGGTGTTGGAAGGGATCATTGCTGGCGTGGTGATGCTGACGTGGCCAATGGGTGCAGAGCAGTTTGCAAATGCCAAATTATTGGTTGATGAACTAGGTGTGGGAATTCGAGTTGGTGAGAACGTAGAGAACATTCCTGAGTCTAGTGAGTTAGCTCGCCTATTGGTGGAGTCGGTGAGTGCAACAAGACTGGAGAGGGTGCGAGTCAAAGGGCTTAGTGATGCGTCTTTGGGTGCGATCAAAGGAGGGAGCTCGGATAAAGATTTGGATGAGTTTGTGGAGAGGCTAACTAGGTGAGGTCAACTATGGAAAGGATGTTTTGGAATTTTAGGTTGTGTTTGGTGCCGTTTTTTACTAACAATTTTTGTTATTTAAATAACAATACACGTATTTTCACAATACTTTCTTATTTACACGTATTTTCACAACATTTAAACAACGTTATTATAAATTCCTTACCAAATGGGTTCTTAATTTTTGTTCATAACATAAAAATTTAAAAATGAAAAATAAAAAAGAAGTACACTTCTTTGTTGCATTCTTTTCCACGTATTAAGATGCTAATGGAGTGTATTTTTTGGTTTGAATTATCTGTGATTTTTTTTTCTTGTGATTTAAGAAACAAAAACACACAGGGGAGAGTGATGTTCTTTTAAGTTCTAATTAGGAATCATACCAAAAATTGCATTCAAAAGTATGATAAATTATTTATAATATTTCAAAATCTTTCTGTATGTGGATATATAGATGTTTTTGTTAAAAATATTAAGAATAAAGGAAATTATAAGCTCATGGCATCTATGTTTCTCTTATTTGTTAAAATACAGTTGTATTTTTAATTTTTATTTACTTTAAGCAAACAAGCAAGTAGATATAGGAGTGACTCAGCAAAAATAAAAAATAGAAATAAGAGTGGCAAAATGGGGCTTAAGAATTAAAAAGTTTCAAACACGTTCAAATTCTTAATTTGTCTATATGATATTATGATGGGTCTTTATAATCATTAAAGAGTTTTGGCTCTGGAAAACAGAAATCCCATTACTTGAAATACAGTTGAAACCTCTGATCTCAGCATTGAGCACTGCAATTATCATGAAATAGGATTAACTTGGCACACAGTCACAATCCTTTGAACAGTATATAAGTGGAAATATGTTAACTTATCAAAAGCTACTACTTGAGCATGATATCATCGCTAATGATTATTTCATAAACTTTCCAACGTTCATCAGACTAATTGCAGAGCTTCTAAAATCACCACAAAAAAAAAAAAAATGTAATGATGAGAGCGATGCATTCATTTAGTATGTGTGATGACATCAGAATGATCATTTTTTTTTTTTTTGTTGATAATATGAATAAATCAATCTAGGTCATGAATCCACACTATGTTGGCATGTTGCTAATAATAATTCCTTTATACCTGTACTCGTACTAAGTTGGAGAATTGGAGACTTGTTCCAATCTGGAGATGACACAATCACACAATGGCAAAATCACTTGAAAATTTTTGTAGAGTTTAAATCTAAATGGCCACTCAATCCCAACAAAGAATATAGCCAGATTCAGATTATATACCCAAACAAATTTATGAAATAAATGTATGGGTGAATGGTTTATCCTAGCAGGCCACAGGCCCACGAGTCTTAGTCCCAGAAGGACAATAAGGAAAGTCAAGGGGGCAGGCCCAGCCAGAGGTAATGACAGGTGGGAGTAGGAGAATATAGCGCCGACGATGGCATTCTAAGAAAGGATCCCATCTCCCTGGGAACCCAAAGGTCCAACCCACCTAGGCTCACCACCTTGGACTAACCAAACCGGCGAGAAGATTACCTAGGCTTAGCAGGTTAATCCACTGCCCAAGGAAGTAAGATCGGCACGAGGGGAATATATATGATTGATAAACCATAGAAGGTAATATACTTGAATTCCGCAACCTCACATTCGCATTAATTAATTGTTTTTACCTAACAGGGGTTGCATTTATTATTTAATGATCTGTCTGACTAGTGCTATATATCCAATAACCCACTCATCCTTCCCATTTGGTGGAAGAGACACTTGATGGGACAAGTATCTTCTAACCTCCACTATAATTATCCACACTAGTGATGGAAGGGCCAACTAGAATAAATAGGACTTTTACCAACCAATGATCACGGGATTCAAAAATTGAGAGAGAAAAGAGTTTTCGGAGAGAGATTGTATTTACATATATAACGTTGGCAAATTAATTCCCATATTGTGTTGGTAGATCCATCTCTTTGTCATCTAATTTCATTCTATTAAATTGATTATTTTTTTAGTACTTCCACTGTAAAATCTCAACCCATACAGAAACAAATTAGCCGTGCCGATCAAAGATACTAAGATCCTTCTCGGTATTTTTGCCCACACAAAATGTATGATCATATTCATTACCTTTATATTTTTTTGTTTGTTTATATGATCTCTTGCATGAATATGCGATTCTTAAATAGAGTATTTCTGTGCCTTTTGGGGGCTAAATTTGTATGTCTTGGTCATCGTTTATTTAACCCCACCCCACCCCCCCCCACCCCCCCCAAAAAAAAAAAAAAAAATTCATACAGGAAAACAAATTTAAGAGCCGAAGCCATTGGCTTGCTCCATCAAATTTACGTCATATAATACACATAAGGGGCAGAGCCCAATACAAAAAACTTTGCTAACCTATTAGAGTGGGACCATGAGGCCAAAACATGAGGAAGCTAAGAGTCCAGCTGAATGGAAGACATTGAACCTTAGGGTCTTGGGACAAGGTGTTGGCAATACGAACCACAATTCTCCAAGGAGGCCGAGAAGTTGAATTTAAGATGGCATTTATGCAAACCTTGGCATCACTTTTGACAATGGCTTTTTGAATACTGTGACTTACCAATTTGGTGGATTGCCCCAGTTGATTGCTTCGGCTTCAGCTTAGACAAGGATATTGGTTTCAACTCATTTCGATAGAGTGAAAACCAATATCCCTTTAATGATGCCTTCTGTTGGGTTAAACTACTTTATGCTCCTTGACTTAGGAGCTGCCAAAGCAGCTTCTTAAGCATCATTGAATTTGAATGGTGTCTCTTTCTTCAATGGTGTGTGTGTGTGTGTCTATACACACACTCACCAACGAAAAAAGGGACACCATTCAAATTCAATGATGCCTAAGAATCTGCTTAAGAAACTGAAGATAATA
Source organism: Quercus lobata (assembly GCF_001633185.2). NCBI lineage: Eukaryota > Viridiplantae > Streptophyta > Magnoliopsida > Fagales > Fagaceae > Quercus > Quercus lobata. The sequence goes on along the minus strand of NC_044913.1, from coordinate 21,282,792 downwards.
TATTCAATGTGTGCCTCTTGCACTAGAGAGATTACACGCTGATAACAAATAATCACAAGCAAGATTTAGATGATACAAGGGTTATATGCCAATAATTTACAAGGCTTCGTAAACATATTTAACAGAGTTGCATCGTAAGGATTACATGGGTATACAAGAAATACACTTGATCACCCTACTTGATCCCACAGGTGGCATGTGTATATTATGTTAGTTTGAGTTGACCTTAGTGGGACATTGTGAAATTTTGTTGAAGTCTCCACCATACCAGTGTTCCGTGAATTTGACCTTACTAATGGGAAATTGTGAAATGTTGTTGAAGACTCCACCATAAGTACTGCCAAAGATTTTTGAGCACTTGGATAGAATAATCGGAGTAAGAAATGAGCTAGAAGGAGGATTCTCTTGGTCTCAAATCCGCCATATAGATCCACTGTCAGCTCCACATATTGATAATTTGCATCGGCTATAGAATCTAACTGCAAGATTGCTGGTGTGTGGGAAATGATGAATGAATCTTTTGATCCAATCATAAACCGTCTTACTAAGCAAAATGTGATTCAAAGTGTCAAATACAATCGTAAGCAAACCTTTGAATTACTTTCTAGATAACTACAACGTATTATATCTTATACAATCTAACAGTGCTTATCAACATGCCCTGTCATTTAATTCCTGAAAAAAATTATCTGTTTACCTTTTCTTTTCTGATAATCTATGGTTGAAGTTCAAGAAACAATAATCTGATAGCTCAAAACTTCTTTATTTTCATTCCAAATTTGACTCGGATAAACTAACAACTTTTTATACGGCTATTGAATGAATGCCAAGGACATACCATTTGTGGCAGGCAACGAATTGAATGAATGCTTTTTTTTTTTTTTTTTTTTTTTTTTTTTTTTTTTTTTTTTTTTTTTTTCCGTTCACATGCTGAAAAAATAATGTAGAGCAGATAATTAGTAGTTCATGATTGATTCTGATTCAAGAAATGCAACAAAAGAACAATAAGAATGCCATAAGATTGAAATCTCGCATATCATGTTTTTTTTGCCAAATGGAGAAGTTGTGTGATTGATATTGAAACTATATATATGTGATCGTAGATGAAAAGTAGTTTGCTTTGGTCATTCCCTTGCAACTCTGGTAGTGGTGATGCATGAAAGCCCACCATGCAGCCATGCATAGATCTCGGTGTTTACCTCACTTGTGATGTTGAGTGCACCAGAGGTTATTTTGAAGACTGAAAAGCAGAGGTACATAAATCAATTTTTACAGCTTCCCCCAACACAGTAGAATGCTCGAAACTGCAAAGACCAATAAAAAATTAGCATCTAGAGCCCATTTACCCAACGCATGGACAAGGGTTTCATTAGTTTTACAAGGGTTCGGATTTTTTTTGTGACTAGTAAGCAAGATGATGTTTAGTGCCCAGGTAAACTAACCTTAACACTCATCTAATTTATATATATCTTTGAATCCTAAGAAAGCAACAAACTTATCAAACAATTTTCTTGACTTTTAATTGAATTATTTTCTCACTCAAGAATCCAAGCAAAAATGCAAGCAAACTAGTAAATTCAAACCCCCCCTCCAAGAAAAAACATTCAAATATTTTTCCCTTTTACCTCAGGATGAGATAACCATCATTCTAGCATTAAGTATTAAAAAATATCATTAATACTATTATTTTGTAACAAACAAACTAGTAGCAAGTAAAAAGTAAAAACAATTGGGAAAATTTTGGACCATATTATAGCAATTGAAAAACGACAAATTAGAATACAACAAGAGCAAGAGGAGAAAAAGATGAGTGTCAATAAAATAAACTTACCATTCAATTCTGCCACATGGTTGAATTCTTGGTTGGTAAATCACTGATCCGATCTCAATATTCCACACAATTCTCTTATGAATTGTTATGAAAATTTTCTCCTGAATGAGAGGGGGAATTGGGGGAGTCATATGCCAGAGAAACATTGAGATTAGAGGGTTAATATGTAAAGAGTATTTAAGAAAAAATTCCTTGGGGTTGGTATATGGAGTATCCCATGATTGAGATGCCTAAATATGCAAATTAAGGGGCTGTTTGGATTCAAAAATTTCATCACTCAATTTTTGTTACTCAATTTCCATCACTCATCACTCATAACTCATCATTCATCACTCATTACTTAATTTTTCACACCTGTTTGGCACTATCACTCACTTCCCATCACTCAATATTTTTCACACTATTTGTGGGCCCCATTTCTGTCACTTGGTCAGATTTTTTTTTCTCCACTTTTCTTTCTTCTTTCTCTGTTCTTCACTTCGTTCTTTTTTCATTTTTCTTTTTTCTCCCTTTTCACCTTTCTCATCTCAGATTTCTCATCTAGAACAAAATTAAACATGCATAAATATATTCCAGAAAAAACCTAGATTTCTCAATCATAAAAAAAAAAAAAAGCAAACTCAAATCTGCCCAGGCCATTGATGTTGATGTTGATGTTGCTGCTGTTGTGGCTATGGTGGGTTTTAGAGTTTTTAAGGAGCGGAACGTCGGAAACGATCGGTTGCTGCTGTCGGAACTTGGGCACCTCGGAAATGGGCCAGCCATGGTCTTCTGGTCCATGACCGATTTGACTAGGGCTGCTCCGGCTAACAACCCAGACCCGTTGCCAGCTGAGTTAAAACGATCGGACCTATAGCTGCCGCTGCTGCTTCACGATTTCACAAACCCAGAAACCCGAACCCAATGAAAGAAGAAAGAAAGAAAGAAAAAAAAAAACCTAGATCACCCGAACCTAGTGAAAAAAGATAGGAAAAAAAAAAAAAAAAAACCCAGGTCCGAACCCAGTGAAAGACCCAGAAGACCGAACCCAGTGAAAGAAGAAAGGAAAAAAAAAAAAGAAAAACCCAGGAGAAGACCGAACCCAGTGAAAGAAGAAGGAAAAAAAAAAAGAAAAACCCAGGAGAAGACTGAACCCAGTGAAAGAAGAAAGGAAAAAAAAAAAAAAATAGAAACCCAGAAACTCGAACCCAGTGAAAGAAGAAGGAAAAAAAAAAGGAAGAACAATGGAGACCGAACCCAGGAGAAGAAAGAAAGAGAAAAAGAAGGAGATAGTGTCAGGAGTTGAGTTGACAATACAATGTAATGGGTCCCACCATGTGTGTTTAATTACAAAAATGTCATTGAGTTATGAGTTATGGAAACTGAAAATAGCCAAAATGTGTTTTCAGTTTCCATAACTCATTACTCAAAAATCAGAGAATTGAGTGATGGAAACAGAGTTATCGTTTGCTAAACGGATATTGAGTTATGGGTCTCACCATTTTTGAGTTATGAGTTATGGAAACTGAGAATTGAGTTATGGAATTAGCCAATCCAAACAGCCTCTAAGTAACTTACTAAATCAAATATTTGCAAACTTGGGAGGATTAAATTAGTTCACTCAGTATGGATTCTCCTTTATTTGGTTTCCAAATATAACTAGATTGTAATCTCATGCACATTTTCATAATGTCAAATTACATTTCAAAAATGGATGGAATATAGATGCACAATTACTATATAATACACACGTACATAAGAGCGAGTAGTCCAGGCATAAAATATATATATATATATATATATAAATTAGTTCATCTGTGCATGCTACATTTTGATTTCAATATTAATGAAAAATCTCTTTTGGTTCTTTGTAGCTCAGCTACTTGAACCCGTCTTGGCAATTGCCTTGCTTGTTTACCTTTTCAATATTAATGAAAGTTGTAAGGACTCGAATTGACCCAAAACCCAACAGATATGAACAATGGCCCAACAAGCCCACGACAATAGATTTATTAGAGAGCGGGCTTAATAGATGAAAACTTAGGGTACGTTTGGTACACTGAATATTAATTACATTAGAAATAGTAATATTTATTACTGGGAATAGAAGACATTGTAATGAAATAACTATTACTATTCATAAGTTTGGTTATTACATATGGAAAGCTTGTAAAATATGATGTATAAGGAAACTTTATATTTTTGGAAATATATTAATTTTAAAACCTATTATATGCACTAAGGAATAGCTATTACATCCATTTTAAAGAGGAATAGCTATTCTTCAATTTAAAGAATAGTCATTCCAATTTAATAACTAATCCATGTAATAAAGATGCAACCAAATGAATGACTTGCTATTACACTTGAAGAACTATTCCATTACAGGAGCTATTACAGCATACCACGTACCCTTAATGAATCAAATGTGAATCATAGTGAGTAGGTTTGGTATTATAATGATTGAAAAGTACAATTTGAAGAGAAAAACACTCCTTAGTCAAGTTCGAGGAAGGTATGTTTTTATAAGTTTCAGACTTGTACAAATGTTCATTGTTCTTGGTTACATTAAGTTCTTTTTCTCTCTCCTTTCCTTTCTCAGATGCCTCTCTCATGTAACGAAATCCTTTTCCTTTTATACTCCTTCTCCCTCTCCCATCTCAGCCTTCCATTTGTTGATCAAACAACTAATCTCTTTGACGCTTGTCCCATCAGAACCTTCTTGAAGTCTTTATGTGTAGCTGTAAAGTTAAAAGTCATTGTTCAGGTATTACCTCCATATTAATGCGGCCAGTAGGTTAGGTGCAGAGTATTCAATGTGGTAGTAGCAGCTTTCTTTCCAGATATTTCTCAATTCTCTGTTGACTCACCTCTTTGAAACTTATCCTTCCAAGCATGGTTGCCCCTTGCCTAGTACTTGTTTGGTGGTCGGGCTTCAGAATTCCTTTCTGTTTTCCAAGGAAGTTTGGCTCCTCAGACAACATCACCTATTTGTTACTACCGGCCCTCATCCTCGGCCCAGTAAACTACTTGCCCTTATTAATACTTATTTTAATATTAATGAAAAATCTCTTTGGGTTCTCTGTAGCTCAGCTACTTGAACCCGTCTTGGGAATTGCCTTGCTTGTTTACCTTTTCAATATTAATGAAAGTTTTCTATCGTTTTGACCTCAAAAAAAAAAAAAAAAAAAAATTAAGTCTTACAAAATTGTCGTATTAAATGATGTAAATATTTTCCTTAAGTATATTGTGATCAAAATTATGGATTTTTAAGTGTTTTAAGAAAAGTTTTTAAATCTCCATTGTTCCTTCATGAATAATAAAAAATTAACCATGGCTAACATATCCGAGAGGTGCTATAGAAGAATCCACATTCCACACACATTGAAATACAATCTACAAAAAAAAAAAAAAAAAAAATACAATCTATCTTCTGAGATATAGTGCTAGTTTGGATAACACTTTTATTTGCTGCGTCTGCGTTTCCTCCTTCCTTTTTTTTTTTTTTTTTTTTTGCCTTTTCAGCCGCAATGGTTGACCCATTCTCTGGTGAACAGTGTATTTATGCACTGTTCATGGTCCCACAAACTCCACTTTTTATCAACTTTTTCACTAAAAATGGGTCTCACAATACTATTCACACATTTAAAAATTATTTTGCTACAGTGTTTTCAGTTTTCAGTTTTCAGTTTTAGCAAAATAAGTTCTATCCAAACACACCCATAATCTCATTGAGGTATTGTATATATTAAGATTTTTGATAAATTTAAATTCTATAATGTTAAGGAGCAAATTGATAGGGATTAGTGTAAATTTTGATGTGACTAAGAATTAAAATTCAATAACATTGATTACAATATATTAGCAGAATGATCAATAAACTTTTGTTGTTGATGTACAAAGAGTCTAGTTATAGAATGTGTGAAAGCTGAAGACTTAAAGGTGACCACAGTGTGAACACTGGATCACAATTAATAGATCATGGCGTCGTCAGTGTCAATCCCTTGAGATCGATCTTTCAAATTTTTATCAAGTTAACACCTTATGTTTAAGGTAGTCAATTGATTTTTTTAGAAAACGAATAAGATTGCTTTTGTATATATGTACAACAGTACAAGTGCTAGATTTCATTGTTCAAAAGTCTAGATACATATCCATTAAGAAGTTTTACCATTGGAGCATTTAAATGCAGTAATAATAGGTATGGATCTTCAGCAAGCTACCTTTTTCTATTTTTTACTAATTAACTGCATCTCTGTATTTGTTGTGCCTTTAGTCTTGTTTTTTCTCATTTTTTGACTAATGTTGTGATTTAACCGCATCAAGCATCATTTTGCCTTCTGTTATTTTAATTCTAAAATTTATTTGCATGGCACAAGACCATATAGTTGTTTGTAAATGGAATATTTTTATATATTTATAAGAGGTATAATTCTAAAAATATTGAAATAATCAATATTATAATAAATTTCATACTTTAGATGGTCACTATCTCTCTTGGCAATGTTGGATTTCAATTATTGAACAATGTATTTTTCTTTTAGCCTAATCTAAGTGTATATGTGTATTCTGCAAAAATAGAACATAGTCAAGGGCCGATTCAACATATTTTGGGGCCAGATGCAAATGTAAATTGTTAGGTTCTAAAAGTTTAGAACAATTGGCAAGTCATGAACACAAACTTATCTAGATATAGATCCTAGGGTTTATAGGTATTATTAGAAAATGCTTAAGGTGATTCAAGAACCTACAAGCTACAAAAAGAAGAGCTCATAAACTGCCTGGTTCGATCAATTGAGAGACAGGCTCGATCAATCGAGAGTTGTATCTGCAGAATTTTAATTAAGGTCCAAACAGCAGTTCAAGCCCATTAAGGATTAGGGTTTCAGATTTACTTCTTCTAGTATATAAAGGAAACTCTAAGCATGTTTTTAAAAGGCTTTTTAGAGAGAGAAGAGTGTGCCTCTTTTGTAGATTTAGGGTTTTGTACCCAAAAGCTCTCTAGAGTCTTTGTTATTTATGCAGTGTGTGTGAATCTCTTGTGAGATCTAGAAGTGTTTGTCTTCATACATACTTAGGATTATCAAGATCAAGATTAATGTCGAGAGCTTGGTGATTGCTTTAGTTGCTACATAAAGAGCTTAAAGAAAAATACAAGTGGGAGTACTTATGGTTGTTGTGAATCCAAGAAAGAAGTAGTCCGTGGACTCGGAGCTGTCACGTGGTCATGGTAGTAAGTTTTTTACTCGAGGTAGCAATAGGATGTTAGTGGTCTAAGTCGCTATTGTAAAACTTCGATTCTTTCATAGTGGATCTGTTTTACCTTGAGGATAGTTAGGTTAAATCCTCCTCAGGTTTTTTACCAGTTTGGTTTTCCTTGGTTATCATATCGTTGTGTTCTTTATTTTTTGCATTATTTACTTGATATGATTTACTCGTGTTAACCTAGACTTGAATAATTTATCTAAGTAATCACTTGACTAAATAACTAGGTTAATCAACTTGTGTTTTAAGAAGTCTAAAAACGTACATAAACTATATTGTTACTTAATATTTTATAAGAGATACATAATTTAAAAATAAAATCCAACATTATTATATAATTAAATACATTAATTTGAGTATTTTTTATATATTTATTAAACGTATAATTCTAAAAATATACTTGAATCATGGTCCTTACCCCACACTCCACAATTATTTATATTTGTAGAGTGACCATCACGCCAAAAGTGTGCGGTGGTAACAATGTATTTCAATAATGAATTGGTCTCAAAAAATATTAATTTAAATTTAAATTTTGATAGAGAGAGAAGAGAAGGGTAAATTTTTTGGAAGATTAAAAATTTACACTCTTAAACTACCACAAACATAGTGAAATGTATTAATAAAATATTGAACATTCGAAAAAAAATATAATATTTTATAGATTTTTTATAGTAAGAATTTTTTTCATTAGTTAATTGCATACTTAACGGCAATTATTTTAACAAAATTGGACAAAAAGTTAAATTGAATAGATTTAAAACTTAGAGGACTTAATTAAATTAAAGTAAAGTTAGAGTGTTGAAATAAATTTTAGTTAAACTTAGAAGGTGTAATTTGCTTTTTAGCCAACTATTAATTATGAAATTATTATTTCAACCATCAGACAGGACCAGACAACCGAAAATCGTTCCCCTTTCCATATGAAGTATAACTCATTGTTTTGTTGTTTTCCTCAAAAAGGAAAGTAGAAGAACACACTGCAAAACTAACTTTTGAAAATCCAATTAGAAAAGAACAAAGATGTTTGACCATATCTTTGGTATGTCTAAGGTAGGCTTGAATTGAAAAGAAGTACATAAAAAGCTACCTGACATATTTGGAAAGAAATTGCCATGAGAAACAGTGTTGGCTTGAGGCTGGGTAGAAGAACTAGTACCGGGGATACCATTCTCAAGATCAGAAGTAGTCATAGTAACATGATGATTCTCATTGAAACCTTAACTTGGAGCATTAAGAGATGCTAGTATTTGTTCACACTAAGTCCTGGAAATAGGACATTGATGAGACAAATTTAAGAAATTGTCTGGAGCAAAATTGTCTGAGATCGAGGATGAGACCTGATTGGCATTAGAATTTGATGTCCGTTTAGTCTTGTACCCACTCAGGTGGATAACCGTGCAATTTTTAGTACTTATACACTCTATGTATAGGCATGTTACAATGAGTCTCATATTACACTTTGTACCATAAATTTTTCAAATGCATATTTTGACTTAATTATGAATCTTGTTACACTTTGTTCTCTGACGTTAAGTTTGCTATTAACTTGGACATAAATTCAAAGTTTATGATGTAAAGTGTAATCATGAGTATAATATAGGGTCATAAAATGTAATTTCTCCTTTGTTTTTAAGTAATTGAGAAGATGTGTAATCAGGTTTTTTCACATGGTGCCATATTTTTCCATCAAAGTTAATAACAAACTTGATGTCGGAGTGTAAAGTGTAATCACCATATAGTTTAGAATGGTAAAATCCAAACTCTCGACAAAATATAAAAGAGGTTTTTATTCCTGTCTAGTGTAATTCCTCCAAAATACAAAGGACATCTTAAAGCACACAAACAGAGAAAATTAGAATCACCGTAATTGAACTTGAACCATACACAGTGTTTCAATGGTTTGCGGTTTGCCATAGATATATACATGACATTGCAGCTCCTTGTAAGAACATAATTGATACATTATCATTATTTTCTTTCTTTCTTTTACATGGTCTGTATTCAACATTTAAAATAGCAGTAGCATTCCCAAAAAACGACCCCTCTACATTCTCCACGAATCGCTTGTTTAAGTTCTCGGCATTTCTTGTTACAATTCGCATTAGATTTGCACGAACCAATCCATGTTTTGCTAGGAATTGGACAACTTTTTTCCATGGGTATCGAATGTACAATCTCTGTATATATACAGTATAGTCTCATGTTAGTGCTATCTAATTAAATAGATTCTTGCAAAATAAATTAATTAGCAAACACTGTACAATGTAAAATTGCTCAACAAAAATATTATCACATTCAATAATGAATGTTTTAAAATCCTACAAATTAGTGGCCGAACCAAAAATTTTCTCAAGAGAGGCCAAGCTAAATGTATTATTATATTCCGGTATCCTTAATTCTCTTAATATAAATGCGTATGACTTTATTTTTGAAGAACAATTATTTTCTAAAGAGATTTAATTATAGATTTTTATAAGCCTATGCTTTAAAAGCTAATAAAATTAATATCTTATATATGACAAAAAGTAAATATTAAAAGGAAAAAACATGAGACAATAATAAATTAAAGAGTATTTATAGTTTTTTTTTTTTAAATGAAGGGGGGCCATTACCTAAAATTGATTCAAATATTTGAAATTTTGACATTAAGAGTTCATTCGATTGGGAGGATGAAAAATTAGAATGATAGAAAATGGGGAGGGAGTGGAAAAGTGAGGGGATAGAAAATATTTTAATTTCCCTCAAGTGTGTTTGGTTAAGAGAGTGGAAAAGTTGAGTGATGAAAAACTCTTTTATTAGGTTGAGTAGAAAAGTGAGAGGATAGAAAATGTAGTTTGTATAAATTTACTCTCATGCCTCTAATACATAAAAAAAAAATTAATATTCTATAAAAATTAATTTTTTTATTACTACAAACTTACAAATTAACACAACTAATAAAACATCTAGCCAAAGAAAAACTAATAATGATAAAAAATTTGCAGTTTGATATTAAAAAACAAAACAAAACATAACAAAAGCTGCAAAACAAGGTCAGTTCCTATAGGATAGAAGGTTCCAAAGGCTAATAAGACAAAAAAAAAAAGCACAGTTTTATTTAAAAAAATAAAAAATAAAAAAGAAGAAGAAGAAAAAGAGAGAAGCTAACCAACGTGTTCACGATATGGAGTAAATGATTCATTTTCCATTTACCTGTTCCCACTTCAATTTTTTTTCCATAAATCTCTCCAAATTAGGGAGATTGATTTTTGGTGGGCCCAAGGAGAAAACTCCCTAGGCCCCCCAACAATTTTCCCTCCCCTCACCTCTCCAACTAAACAACTACATAAATCATTTTCTCTCCATTTTTCTCTCCTATCTTTTCCATCATCCCTAAAATCCACTCAACTAAATAAATCCTAAAATAGAGGGCGTGTGGCATTTTTTTTTGGAAAAGCATTGGGCTTCCCCCCCCCCCCCCCCCCACGCGTGCGCATAATATACTTGATAGCTATTTGTGAGGACAAATACAAATGTGTAAGTTTATACCATATAGATATTTGTAAGAACTTTCTCAAAAAAAGAAAAAGAAAAAGAAAAAGAAAGAAGATATTTGTAAGAACAAATAATGTGTAAATTTACTCACCTATGTTTGTAAGAAGGATGGAGATAATGAAAAAGCAATAAAAAAAATCTAGCCATCTATTTTGCACTTATATCAAATGCTGTTGTTGATATTTATAGTTATAAAATTTTTTGGTTTTATTATTTTTTATGAAATTTGTTGGTTTTATTCTTAAGAGTAGTGCTACCGTACAGGTATTATAAGTTTTACTATATTAAATTTACAAACTGATGTGTTATGTATCAATTTTAAAGAGTTATTCAAATATTCATTTATTAGATAGTTAAAGTCCACAATTTATATTCATTTACACATTAATTTTTAAGTTTTATATAATAAAATTTGTATTATCTTTTACATTCTACTTTTCTTAAATCATACTAGATGAAACTTCGAGTAATATTAAAATAAGTTATTAACATGATATTTGTTATTGAATAATTATCAAGTTAGTTAAGCTTTCTATTCTTTTGGGGTAGCGGGTTTATTTGCATTCCAAAGATTGACAATACAAGCTAATAACATTGAAAAGTATTCAATTTAGATGACAATTATTATTAAAAAAAAATATCAAGTTGACTAACATTTCCATTTTTTTAGGTATTATTTTTTTCTTTCTCACAAACAATAGGGTAGAAAGTTTATTTGCACAAATGAAGGGGCACATTTTGGTGTTAACCTAAGGCCACCCTTCCACCGTGGCGTAAAATATATTGCATGAAATGTGATTAAGATGTTGACATGTTGTATTGTTGTTGGCATGATTACGGAGTTCGATATAGTGATTTGCCAAATATTCAAAATAGGTAAAATAAAAAATAAAAAACATGAATGATAACTCGAATCGATTTCTTAATTTCATTTTAGATTTATGGAGTTTCTTAAAAATATAAGCACAAATTAATGAAATCTCTATATATAATAATATGTAAAGCTGAGAGAAACTCAAATTAAAATTCCAAATTAGAGTTCCAATTTTGCGCCATGTGTCCTAAATTATTTATTCTTAAAGAGTTTTATTTCTTAATTTTGGAATCAAATATGGAACCACATAATAAATATTCATCCAAGTGAGTTATTAAGTACAAAAACCAAAGAGTGTACGATAAATGAATTGTAAAAAAAAAAAAAAGCGCTTCACAATAATTAAAAAAAAAAAGAGGACAATTTACATTTTATACTTAATAATATCATTACAAAATTTTTCAAAGAGTTAACAAAATATAAAAATGACTATCAATAGTATTTAAATTATATATATATATATATATGAATCATATTATGTATTTTATTGTACATTTTTAAGTGTATCCGTGCATATGCATGAGGTTATAAACTAGTTTATATAAAACTTGAACAAGCAACCTTTCACCTCCTGCACTCCCCCTCCTTTTCTTTTCTTTTTTTGATACAACTCCTCCTCCTTTTCAACTTATGAAGAGTCGTTATTCTGACTATTGCACAAGATAGTAATAGGATGATAACGCATAATTAGATAAATTAAACTTATTTAATGTTTGCAAAATATGGGTGAATTCTATTTTGGTCCATCAAAATTTAAAAATTGGCTAAATTTCAATTTTACTTCAAATGTCAAATTACTCCTTAAAGTTTTGTACATTTAGCCACTCAGTTTTTCAAAATAAGTCAATCTAATCCCTTCATCTAAATATAATAGTGAATGAGCCATTTAAAAAAATTTAAAAATGTTTTTCAATTAATACTTATTAAACAATAAATTCTATCAAATAGTGCCCCTCATGATTTTTTTATGGAATTTTTTCCTTTAAATATTTGAAATGTAACAATTTAGTCACTCCATCAATTTTTCCTTCTATTCTTTGCTTACCTTCATTGGGGAAATATCATATTGAAGTTACTACATTTTCTTTCTATATTCTTTTTTGCAATTTTTTATTTTTTGCAAATCAGAACTCTTTTAAATAAAAAATGAAGAGAATTTAAATTTCCTCATTATGGTTTGGTCCTATCATAAGTTAGTACACACTTTCATGTGCTACATTTAACACTCTTTTTAAACACCCTATTTCACAACGTTGAGAAAATCAAATATCTGTGATGGCTTAGGCCCAAAGTTTTCCAACATTTTTTATCCCAATATCAATCATTGGGTTTATGTATTATTTAAAAAAAAAATCAACTTGATTTATTAAAAAATATATCAAGATGACTAACCTTTCCATTTTTTTAGGTATTATTATTTTTTCTCTCTCAAAGTTTAGGATAGCAAGTTTATTTGCACAAGTGAATGGGCACATTTTGGTGTTAACCTATGGTCAACCTTCCACCGTTCCACATGAAAAAATTATTGCATGAAATGTGATTAAAATGTTGACATGCTGTATAGTTGTTGGCATGATAATGAAATTTGATATAGTGATTTGAGGAGTATTTTTCGTTCCATTTTTACCTCTTCTAGGCCGTCGGATTTTGAGAGTATTTTGCAGGGGATTCATCCAGCTATCTTTGAGGATGCTATTGGTTGCTTAGGCCGTGAGTTTCAAGCATATGAAGTTTGGGTTGTGCTTAAACAAATGGCTCTTCTTACTGCTCCTGGTCCCGATGGGATGTCGCCCATTTTTTATAAGTCTTTCTGGCATATTGTGGGAGAGGATGTTAGGACGATGGTGCTTCAAGTTCTTAATTTAGATGTGGTTCCAGAATCCCTTAACTCTACTTTTATTGCTCTTATTCCAAAAGTGAAGCAACCTAGGAAGGTCTTTGATTTTCGCCCTATTAGTTTGTGCAATGTGGTCTATAAACTAATTTCCAAAGTTTTGGTAAACCGGCTGAAAATTTTTTTAGCTAATGCTATTCCTGAATCTTGAAGTGCTTTTTTGTCCGAAAGGCTTATTTCTGATAATGTGTTAGTTGCTTTTGAAACGTTCCACTACCTTAAAAGGAAAACTCAAGGGAAGTTGGGTTATATGGCTCTTAAGCTTAATATGAGCAAAGCATATGATAGGGTGGAGTGAGAATTTTTGGAGAAAACCATGTGGCATTTAGGGTTGGGGGATAGAATGGTTAGCCTTATTATGTCCTACATTACTTTGGTCTCTTATTCTGTGCTTCTTAACGGGCAGCCGATTGGGTGTATTAAGTCGGAGAGGGGTTTACGCCAAGGTGATCCTGAAAGTTCAAAAACGTGTATAAACACCTTTGAACGTTTAGACCCCCAAATTACAACTTAACCAATTCAAGCAATATGTCAAACAACTAGTGTGCGGAAACTTAACATATGCTATAATATGAAATTGGTAAAAACTATCTAAGCCAAAACAAAACACAATCCTCAGCAGAGAATAAAAAGGCAAAGATAGAGAGGAAGGAAGATGCAAACACAAAGACAACACGCGATGTGTTATCGAAGAGGAAACCGAAGCCCTCGGCGTAAAACCTCTCCGCCGCCCTCCAAGGGGTAAACAATCCACTAGAAAATACAGTTGGGATACATGGACAGCAATAGACCCTCCAAGCCTAATCTACCCAGTGCACCTAAGCCCTCCAAGCTTCTTGCTCCAACGAGGTTGCGCCGAACCTTTTTCTTTTCTAGCTTCCCGGATTCCGCTACTAGACCGTAGTATCAACCAATGAAGATTGGTTCCTTTCTAACTGCTTCCCAGAAATCCAAACAGCTTTCTCACAGTGATGATGATGGTGAGAATCAGGTCTGGTATAATGCCTTTCAAGGATTTGACAATGGAGAGGAAGAGAGTTGAGGAATTTGAAGAGACTCTAATGTATAGATTGTGGGTGAATCAATCTTGTTTTTCTTTAGGGTTTCTCTCTCAAAATTCTCTCTGGAAACTCTCTCACAATCGTGGGTAAAAGGGGTATTTATACTAGAGTGGGAGAGGAATGTGAAACGTCAGGTTTTACAAAACAGGGGTGGCTCGCGGCTTGACCTCGCGGCTTGACTAAGTCGCGAGATCCAGTCGCGAGATAACCGTATGGCCAATTGTCCTGTTTTGTCCTGTAGTGCTCCAGCTTGCATGACTGTTCACCTTCCAGCATGCTTGGCACGTGTGCTGCGCCTGGCGGCTTGCAGCCGCGAGTCACCCGCGAGGCCCAGCCGCGAGTCTCTGTTTTCTTGCACACTCTTAAGCAATCTTCACTCTATCTTACTCACTACCCTTACATCAAACCCACCTAAATATAGGGTTACTAAATGCTGAATTACAAGCAAATTTGGCACGGAATAAAGCCAATTAGATGGTTGAATAAATTCAACCTTACAATCTCCCCCTTTGGCTATTCCGTGACAAAAGCCTAAAACAGACTCTAGACTTAACATGTGAGTTGGGAACAGTTGAGCAAAACTCACTCACACCTAACTCTAGAAGCTGTGAAGCACTTGAATCATATGAACATAAGACTCCTAAAACACAACAATACACCATGATCATTGTTAAGCAGAAAATCGTGAAATGCATATGAAACAGGCAATATGTGATCAAGCAAAGATGGAGTTAAGAAACAAACCATGGCTTGATCAACCAAGTGGACACCACAAGGTAGTGATCACAGTGCTCATTCACACTTAGAATGAACACAAGGACATATAAGATAACAAGCACAAGGCAAGACACTTGTATGCTCAACACTCAACCAATGCATAGTACACAAGGTATATGCATCTAGGAACAATCCTACAAGGGCACAAGAGTGACAGTACATAAATCAAAATGCAAGACATTTAGATTAAAGTACTGATTTCAACATAGCATAAAGGCTGCATTAAGCAAGGTACATACCATAAAGCCTACAAACCTATGCATAAAACATTAACCCTAAAAGCTTACAAAAGCACATGGGTACAAACCACAAAACATCCTGAATAACATCATCAAAATATATTAAAGTTTAAACCAAGAGTATAGGTTAAAAGTTAGAAACAACTATACACCAAAAACACAGTGTATCAAACCCATAAAAATACTAAAAGTCCAACAAACAAAAACCTAAACCTATAAGTTTAGAGGATAAGACTTAAAACAAAAGTATGACAAAAGTATGTGTGTATATGCACACTTCCCTTTTTGGACTTTCTCCCCCTTACTGAATGCTCTCCCCCTTTTTGGCACGAATAGCTAAAGGTTCTCGTCCAACTTTTGTTGAATAACATCTAGCTGATTCTCCATAGTCTCAAGACGCATTTGGACATGGTTGTTTGTGGAGTAGAGAAGTGCCACAATCTCATCAATGCGTTTCTGAATATGCTCAAGTACACTGCCGACTCTATCAGTATGAGGAGCAGTCTGTGCTTGCGTAATACTAGCCTGTGAAGTTTCAGGAACAGCACGCGAAGTAGATGTGGCATGTGCAGGAGTCTCTGATTCAGGGGCAGATGGAGTAACCGGAGAGATGTGAGCACTCCTTGGTGTTTTAGAGGAGTGACTTCTGCTAGCTTGAAGAGTGAACAAGGAAATAGGACGCTGACGGGTCAACATTTTTCCATCTGCAGGAGGAATAATGCCTTCACGAAGAATGAGCTTCATGATGAGACTGCAAAATGGAATAATTCCTCGAGCAGCAGTTCGACACGCGGTCTTCCTCAAGGTGTAGTAGATGTGAGCACATATATCAATGGGGGCTCCTGTAATAAGATCACAAAGGAATAGAGCTCTCCCAAGATTGATGAATGTAGTGTTGGACAATGGGTAGAGATTGGTGAACATAATCAACTTCAGTGTGGTCAGCTCTGGTGCAAATTTTGCGGTGCTGATGGATGTTCTTGCACTGGATACTTCATGATCGGATCCTAGGATTTGTAGAATTTCTTCAACTTCTGGAGTTCCTTCATCGTAAGGAGTTAGATCCACATTCTGAGGTCTGGTGATGCCGAGAAGATCTGCGATGGAGTCTGGGGAAACACTAAACTCTGTTCCTCTGACCTAGAAAATGAGTTGAACTCCAAGATCAGTTGCATTGGAGAAGCATTCTTTGACCAGCTCATCCATTGGATCATCAAAGTTCTCGAACAAGTTTGCCCAATCTCGTTTCTCAAAGATTCGAGGGATAAAAGTGGTCCCTAAGGTGTTAAACTCCACCACCCGTTCCACTATAGTAGTTGACTTGTCAAAAATGTTTGAGTAGACGTGTGAGGTAAGCGGAGTTCTGAACCTATCCTCATTGGGGTCTTGAGATGCCTGTGATGATAGTCGAGTCCTTTTAGCAACTGGTGTTGTTGGATCGTCAGCAACAATGTCTTTACCTCTTGTAGATCGACGAGACATCTGTAAGAGAACAAGCCCACAGCAAAGAACCAACACCAGTACCACACAAGACAAATGTCAACATGAGTCAATGCTAATAGAAGTAATGAAAATTTCAATACATAAATACAAACTGAAGATAGTGCAGACCCAACCAAACTTCCAACAATAAAAAGGAGCACAAAATGACAGGTGTAGCAAAATGGTGATAATGCACAAAGGCATAGAGAGACAAAACACGAACAAAACTGTTAATGAGACAGGTTACCATGACCATGATATGCAAACAGATACAACATTCGAACATTTAGAACAGATATCATAAAACATTCCACAAGAGATATGAACATAGGAAAATATTTCACAATGAAGTAACAAAGCATCAAGCAAAAGCACATGGTTGAGAGACACACATTATGTTATCATAAAAACTTAGTAACCCAATACCGAAATCTAACATCAACACTCAAGCAAGTGAAATGAGCAAGTCAAATAAACTCCAAACCCATTTAATAAAAGATTTTCAGACTCAACAACAGGCAAATATCAGAACAATGAAAAAGCACATTGTGACCGCTCAACATGAAAACAGATGAGAACAATAGCAAACATAACACGCCATACCCATCACACAAAGAGAGAAATATTTCGAACACAGTATCAATCCAAATGGCAACAAAAATATCCATGGAAAAGGGAAAATGAGATTGAGAAAACAAGACCCATACCTTTTCTTGATGATTTGGATAAGAAATGAAGCACCAATGAGATTTGAAAATGGATTCACGGAGTGTTTGGGAAGGAGATAGTTTAGAGAGAAGATGAACAGTCACAAATGTTCGAGGGAAAACTGAAAAAGATTTAAAAACTGCTCCTATTTCTGCCAAACACGCGTTTTTCGCGACTTGATTAAGTCACCACAAAGTCGCCAGTTCAAGCCGCCAAAACACTCAAGGACAAAAATTTGAAAAATTTTTCTAAGTGTTTTTCGCGACTGGAAGGTCTACCCGCGAGTGAGTCGCGAGCTGAGCCGCGAAAATCTTTGAGTAACCCTCGCGACTGGACCTTCCACTCGCGAACAAGTCGCCACAAATGACCCGCGAAGACGCGATTGATGCTCGCGACTTGATATACCCGCGACTAAGCCGCCAAAACAGGGCAAAACTGGATTTTTGAAATTTTCAGATTTTTCAAACAAAATACTTTCCAAAAACACCTAAAACACTCAAAAATCTTTTTGTGCTTGAATTAACAGAGATTGAGCATGTGAAAACACATTTCATCAAGTACAATCACACAAATGAATATGGCATTTATTAAACATAAACTTGTGTGTTGTGTGTGGATATCAACAATGAGATAGTCCTTAGTCTAATGTGAAGCTTCAATGATCAATTCAACCAAGACATACACAATTAGCACTAGATCATGTGACCCATCTCAATTATAGAAATATGTATATATGATCTCCCACAAAACTTGATAACTTAACTTGGAACTTTACATTTGACTCCATTTTAATCATAACATCTGATCTTTTTGATCTTTTGAGGCAATCACTTCTCATTGTGAGAGTGATATTTGACATTTCACTTTAATGAACAAGCTTTTGGCTTTTTGAATAAACATTTTCTTTAATTTAAAGTCGCTTACCCTTTTTCCTAGTCAAATACTAGAATGTGCGACAGGCTTTTGCAGCTCAATATCTCTTTTCATTTGGAGATTTACATTTGGTGAGCTATTTTTAGCAAAAACAAAAAAATAGTGGGAAGATATATAGACACAAGTCTATGCATGTCTCAAGATCAACATAACCATTCACTAATCATTCATGACAAGTTTGAAGATCTATTTACAACAATCACATAGATTTCAAGATTTTTCCCACAGTGATATGAGTGCATGAAAACAAGCAATGCTCGAAAATGCACAAAGCCATAAGCACAAAGGTACAAGGCAAAACAAGTTTTGAGACAAAAACTCAACAAAGTCAATCAAGCTTTTTGATTTTCTAATTTTTATGTGATTTTTGGATTTTTGACACTAAAAACAAAAAGATTGATAAGACAAAATTAAAAAAATGCACAAGTAGACAAGCAAACAACCAACAGCAAAAACAGCAAGCAAACAAACAAACATCGTCACAAAGTATAGGAAGTATTAATGCATGGACATGTTGTAATGCTTATGCATGAGTACCCTTTTTCACCCACACGTCACTTGCGTTTAGGGTGATTTCCTTATAGGATTGGGTACGGGAGTTAGGGCTTTCAAACCTTCGTGAGAAGCTTTCCAAGTAGTTGGTGAATGCACCAATCATCTTCATCAACTTCATCATTCCAGGATCACCATTCTGATCTCTAGATTGATCACCTGCCCAATTTCTTCTATCATTTTTAGGTCCTCCTGACCTTTGAGGAGTTGCACTATTCTTTACTCTCAACTTTTGGCAATTTGGTCGAGTATGCCCTTGAAGTCCGTAATAATGACACACATAAGTTGCTCTAGGACCTCTTTGTGGTCGTGGGCGTGACTTGGCACGAGATTCAGACCTGCCCACAGATTGATTATGGGGATTCAGCATCCGTTGGTTCACCACATTCTTCTTCTCCTCCACCTTGAGCTTCTCATCAGTAAGGTCAGCTACAACTGGATCTTTGGCCTTTACAAACTTCACTTCTTTAGTGACATTTCCAGATGAACTACCTCCTCCAGTATATCCCAATCCAGATTTGTCTGAAAAGCTCTTTTGAGATGAGATAACATCATCTAGCTTCTTGGTGGTGACCCTCTCTATTTTAGCATTTGCTTGCACAACCTCATTCTCAAGAAATCTCACTTTTGTGTAAGTTTCGGACAGCTCACCATTCAGTGTTTCTATCTCACATTTGGCCTCCCTATATCGGATTAGGAGACTTTTGTAGTTCTCCTCAGCCTTCTTCATTTTTTTTCACAGCAGCCTTGGCCACCCTTGTGTACTCACCCGACTTCTCCAAGAGTGAGTTATAATTCTCTTGAAGATTTGCTGTGCTTTCGTCTTCTTCAGCATCTGATTCTTCAACAATTCCTAGTGATTCATCATCACTATGTTCTCCAAGGTCTCGTACAAGCAGATTCAACTCATCTGAAGACTTAACATGAGCAATAGTCATAAAAGCCGAATAGTTCCCCTCTCCATCACAGCTCTCTTCAGATTCTGAGTCAGACGAATCCGAGTCACTCAAAGTCGTGGCATACACTTTACCTTTTGATTTCAAATAATTCGGACATTCCTTCTTAAAGTGTCCATACCCGTTACATTCGAAGCAAGTGACACCTTGTGTGGGTTGGGATTCTTTTCCATCTTTCTTTTTGAATTCCCTTTTCTCCCTTCCAGAACTTTGGAATTTTCTTTTATCATCAAATTTGCCATTATTTTTGAATTTCAAGAACTTTCTGAAATTTTTGACAAGGTACGCAACATCTTTGTCAACCACATCTTCTCCCGATGAGTCTTGATCTTCCACCTTCTCATTAATGGTCTTTAGAGTAAGAGATTTACTCTTCCGTTGATTGGGCAGCGACATCTCATAAGTTTGCAGAGAACCAACCAGCTCCTGTACTTTGATGTCATCAAGGTCCTTGTTCTCTTCAATCGCTGTCACTTTAGCACGAAAACTTTCCGGCAATGATCGAAGGATCTTCCTTACAATTTTTGAATCCTCCGTTTTCTCCCCCAAGTTGAACTTACTGACAACCATCTCATTTAGCTTCCCATAGAAAGAGTCAAAAGACTCATCCTCACTCATTTTGAGCTCCTCAAACCGAGTGGTCAGCATTTGCAACTTAGTGTCTTTCACTTTCTTTGTGCCTTCATAGGTGGTTTCCAAAATCTCCCATGCTTCTTTGGCAACGGTAATATGAGAAATCCTGTGAAATTCATCTGGAGACACACTACATAAAATAGCATTGAGTGCTTTACTGTTAGCATTAGATGCAGCAAGTGCTGCCCTATCCCATGTGGATTTGGCTGCCTCAGGTTTGGTCCAACCAATCTCAACAGCATCCCAAACAGATTCATCAATAGAACACAGAAAAGCTCTCATGCGAACCTTCTAAAAGGCATAATTACTACCATCAAAATATGGAGGTGCATTTAGGGATTGAGACCTATCCATCTCAAAAGGGAGTCAAGGATCACACAATGGTAATGAAACCAATAACAGTGTACCTGCTCTGATACCAATTGAAAGTTCAAAAACGTGTATAAACACCTTTGAACGTTTAGACTCCCAAATTACAACTTAACCAATTCAAGCAATATGTCAAATAACTAGTGTGCAGAAACTTAACATATGCTATCATATGAAATTGGTAAAAACTATCTAAGCCAAAACAAAACACAATCCTCAGCAGAGAATAAAAAGGCAAAGATAGAGAGGAAGGAAGATGCAAACACAAAGACAACACGCGATGTGTTATCGAAGAGGAAACCGAAGCCCTCGGCGTAAAACCTCTCCGCCGCCCTCCAAGCGGTAAACAATCCACTAGAAAATACAGTTGGGATACATGGACAGCAATAGACCCTCCAAGCCTAATCTACCCAGTGCACCTAAGCCCTCCAAGCTTCTTGCTCCAACGAGGTTGCGCCGAACCTTTTTCTTTTCTAGCTTCCCGGATTCCGCTACTAGACCATAGCATCAACCAATGAAGATTGGTTCCTTTCTAACTGCTTCCCAGAAATCCAAACAGCTTTCTCACAGTGATGATGATGGTGAGAATCAGGTCTGGTATAATACCTCTCAAGGATTTGACAATGGAGAGAAAGAGAGTTGAGGAATTTGAAGAGACTCTAATGTATAGATTGTGGGTGAATCAATCTTGTTTTTCTTTAGGGTTTCTCTCTCAAAATTCTCTCTGGAAGCTCTCTCACAATCGTGGGTAAAAGGGGTATTTATACTAGAGTGGGAGAGGAATGTGAAACGTCAGGTTTTACAAAACAGGGGTGGCTCGCGGCTTGACCTCGCGGCTTGACTAAGTCGCGAGATCCAGTCGCGAGATAATCGTATGGCTAGTTGTCCTGTTTTGTCCTGTAGTGCTCCAGCTTGCATGACTGTTCACCTTCCAGCATGCTTGGCACGTGTGCTGCGTCTGGCGGCTTGCAGCCGCGAGTCACCCGCGAGGCCTAGCCGTGAGTCTCTGTTTTCTTGCACACTCTTGAGCAATCTTCACTCTATCTCACTCACTACCCTTACATCAAACCCACTTAAATACAGGGTTACTAAATGCTGAATTATAAGCAAATTTGGCACGGAATAAAGCCAATTAGATGGTTGAATAAATTCAACCTTACAGATCCTTTATCACCTTATCTTTTCCTTATGTGTGCTATGGGACTTCAAAGTTTGTTACATATGGCTGAAATGGAGGGGCACATCCAAGGAGTGGCTATTTGTTGGAATGGGCCAAGGGTTTCTCACTTGTTTTTTGCTGATGATAGTGTGTTATTTTGTTGAGCAAAAGAGGAGGAATGTCAGACAATTTTGGATATTTTGACTACTTATGAGAGAGGTTCGTGTTAGAAAATTAATAGAGACAAAACTAATATTTTTTTCAGCTCTAATACTTCTTCTGATATGCAGTCTTGTATTTAGAGTATTTTGGGTGTTCTGGCCATTCGGCAATATGAGAAGTATTTGGGTATGCCAGCACTTGTGGGAAGAGCCAAGAAGCAAATTTTTATTTATATCAAGGAAAGGGTTTGGAAAAAACTTCAGGTGTGGAAAGAAAAGTTGTTGTCTCAAGCAGGGCGGGAGGTGTTGATCAAAGTTGTCATTAAAGCAATTCCTACATATACTATGAGTTGTTTTAAACTCCTTAAGGGTTTAATCAAGGAATTGGAAGTTATGATACGAAAGTTTTGGTGGGAATATTGTGGCGGTAATAGGAAGACCCATTGGGTAAAATGGGATAGGCTTTGTGAAGCTAAGGAGGTTGGAGCAATGGGGTTCAAAGAAATTGAGAAGTTTAATGATGCTTTGTTGGCTAAGCAAGTTTGGCGGCTGATAAATAATCCTACTTCGCTTTGTCATCGTGTTTTTAAGGCGAGGTTTTTTCTGGATTGTTCTATTCTTGAAGCTAGGGAATCTACTGTGGGTTCCTATGCTTGGAAAAGTCTTCTTAGTGCAAGGGATGTTATTCGACAAGGGATGATTTGGTGAGTAGGGAATGGGGATTCTGTGCAGATTAAAGGGGACCGTTGGCTGTCAAACCAAGCTTGCTGCTCTGTTATTTCATCTTTGCCACATGTGGATGATGATACAAGAGTAAGCTTCCTTATTGACCAAGACAGATTTGCATGGAAGGAATCATTGGTTAAGGAGCTTTTTCTCCCTCACGAAGCTGACATTATTCAGGGAATTCCTCTGAGTTTTAGGTGACCTCCTGATCGCATTGCTTGGGCTCCTACTCTTTCGAGTATATTCTCAACTAGTAGCGCTTACAAACTAATTATTTTAGGTGCTATGACTTCTATTGTAGGTAGCTCCAATTTGGATAATCAAAGAAAATTTTGGAAGGGCTTGTGGCAACTCCGGGTTCCTAATAAAATCAAGCTGTTCGTGTGGAGGGCTTGTAATGATGCTTTGCCAACTATGGACAATTTGTATTGACGATCGGTGTAATATCTGTCAAGAGTAGTTTGAGGATGTTGTGCATGCTCTTTGGCTGTGCAAGGACATCTCGAGTGTTTGGTTGTCTTTAGAGTGGTTTCACCAAGCGGTTCTGGTTCAACCTGTATGTTTTTGTGAGCCCCTGACTAGGTTCATGCATTGTCAAGAAGAATATTGTGCTGAGATTTTGTCATGGCTGCATGGAGCATTTGGAATCGAAGGAATGCGTTGCATTTTGGGTGTAGTGCTCTTCCTGTGGATCGGATTTGTAGCAGTGTTGGTAATTTCTGGCAGGAATTTTTGGCTTCCCAGGAAAAGGAATTGGTACTTCCTAGCCCTCCATCCATGCAACATTGGTGTCCTCTGGCGTTTGACATGTGTAAGGTTAATTATGATGCAGCGGTCTTTCGGTCTTTGAACTTGGCGAGTTTGGGTGTGGTTGTGCGTGACAGTAGTGATGCTGTGGTTGGAGCGCTCTCTGTTCCCATCTCTCTTGGTAGGTCGGTGGTGGAGTTGGAAGCTTTAGCTTGTCTGAGGGCTGTCCAGTTTGCGCTAGAAATTGGCCTTACCCGAGTGGTTTTTGAAGGGAATTCAACTGCTGTTATTGACGCTTTTCGACAAGGATCGGGCGAGCTTACTTGCTATGGGAACGTGCTGGATGATATCCAAGTTCATGTTTCTTCTATTCAATTTTTGATTTTAATTTAGTTAGTCGTTTGTGTAATTCTGTAGCTGATGCTTTAGCTAAGAAAGTCAGTTCTGTTGTGGGGTTGTAGGTTTGGTTGGGAGACCTTCCTGCTGACATTGCTCCTTTTTTGTTTTGTGATGTTCATTGATTTTGTTTTTGAATAAATTCCCAGGCCTGGGTTTTGGTTTCTCAAAAAAAAAAAAAAAAAAAACTTATAAATTATATATATATCTTTGAATACTAAAAAAGCAACAAACTTATCAAACAATTTTCTTGATTTTTAGTTGAATTATTTTTCACTCAGTATACCAAGCAAAAACGCAAACAATCTAGTAAACAATCAAATATTTTCCCCTTTTTAACTCAGGATGAGATAACCATCATTCTAGCATTAACTATTAAAATATCATTAATACTATTATTTTGTAACAAACAAACTAGAAGCAAGTAAAAACAACTGGGAAAATTTTGGACCATATCATAGCAATTGAAAAACTATAAATAGGAATACAACAGAAGCAAGAGTGAGAAAGAGAGGAATGGAAATAAAACAAACTTGCCATTCAATTCCATGTTATCTTGCCACAACACTGATCCGATCTCAATATCCCACACAACTCTTTATGAATTGTTCTGAAATTTTTCTCCTGAATGAGAGGATGAATTGGGGGAGTCATACGCCGGCGAAACATTGAGATAGAATGAGTAATGAGGTGGATACTGGAGAGGGTTAATCTGTAAAGGGGATTTAAGCACAAATTCCTTGGGGTTGGTACATGAAGTATCACATGATTCACATGCCTAAACATGCAAATTAAGTATCTCACTAAATTGAAATTTCAAACTTGGAAGGATTAGATTTGTTCACTTTGAATCCAAAACAGTATGGATTCTCCTTTATTTGGTTTCCAAATATAACTGGATTGTAATCTCATGCCCATTTCCATAATGTCAAATTACATTTTGAAAATGGATGGTGCATATATAGGTGCATATATAATTACTATATAATTACACACGTACATAAGAGCGTGAAATCTAGGCATTAAAAACAATTTATTTGTGCAAGCTACATTTTTATTTCAAAATTTATTTAATTAAAATTAATTCTTGCAAAATTTCATATTAAATGATGAAGATATTTTCCTCAGAAACGAACTTATTAAGAAATATGACTATCCATTATGGTTTTTATTTATTACTTTTTTTTTTCCATGAGGGTATGGTATCTACGGGAAATTATTGTGTAGTCCGGGACTACAAGGTCAGCTTATTGACCTTGTAATCCCAGCCAATAAATACATGACACCTCACCAAAAAAATGCTTACATAGACTTTCATGCCACATCAACTCAATAACCCCTACCCATCTTTAACATCTGTTAACTCCGTTTGAGTGAGTTCAAAATGTAGATTGGGATTGAGCGGGGCTGTGAATCTTTTCAGTATAGAATTCAAAACTTAAAATTTTTCATTTTTCATTTTCTTGAAATATTCCTTCTACATCAAAGATTCAAAATACCTCTGTCCAATACTACAAGAGCCTATATGTGATTGCCTTCCTAGGAGTGAAATCCAACCCAAATTTTGGCCGATCCCTCCGCAATTATGGCTTCGACCGTTGCACCGTCGAAGAGATCTTCAAGGACAACACCATTCGAAGCTCTGCCCCCAAGTCCCTACCGCTTTTTCTCTCCTCAAAATCCTAATTTTCATGTTTATTTTACCAGATTCGTCTTATATGTGTTTATATATGATTGTTACTTTTTCTGATTGATGGTTTTCTTGTTCTTTTTCCTTGTGAATAACCAAACAAAAAGAACGGCCAAGAAGTCATCTCTTTCAGAGTCTACGTCTCTAAATCCTAAATGGGAAACAATCGACGGTACTGTTGGTCAAGGTAGAGGACAAGTTGACATAGAGCGTGAAAAGGATAATATATAATTAGGTGCAAGCGAACAAACTGGTGGAAGATGAATTCCTCGAGGTGACAAGCCATTCATAACATATTGCTTGATGGAGGTGATGAAAGCTTCAAGGAAGTGTTGAGCAAGCAAAGCCACAGCTATCGGAGGTCCAGCCCTCAAGGAAGAAAGCACTCAAACAGAGATAACAAACGTTAAGATGGGTAGGGGTTATGGAGTTGACGTGGCATGAAAGTCTACGTAAGCTTTTTTTGGTGAGGTGTCATGTATTTATAGGCTGGGATTACAAGGTCAGCATGCTGACCTTGTAGTCCCGGACTATACAATAATTTTCCGGTATCTACTGTGAACATAATTATGGATTTTAAATGTTTTAAAAAAGTTTTTAAATCTCCATTGTAATTAAAATTAAGTCTTGCAAAATTTCATATTAAATGATGTCGATATTTTCCTCAGAAACGAACTTAAGAAATATGACTATCCATTATGGTTTTTATTTATTACTTTTTTTTCCCGCATGAGGGTATGGTATCTACTGTGACCATAATTATGGATTTTAAGTGTCTTAAAAAAGTTTTTAAATCACCATTGTTCCTTCATGAATAATAAAAAATTAAGATTGGCTTATATATCCGAGAGGTGCTATAGAAGAATCCACAGTCCACACATTCAAATACAATCTAATAAAAAAAAAAAAAAAAAAATTTACAATCTACCTTCTGAGAGATAATCCTATTGAAGTTTCATATATATTAAGATTTCTCATAAATTTAAATTCTATAATGTTAAGGAGCAAATTGATTGGGATTAGTTTAAATTTTGATGTGACCAAGAATTAAAATTCAATAAGATTGATTATAACATATTAGCATAATGATCAATAAACTTTTGATGTTGATGTACCAACTACCAAGCATCTAGTTATATAGAATGTGTGAAAGCTGAAGCCTTAATTAACATATTATGGCGTCATCATCAGTGTCAATCCCATAAGATCGATCTTTCAAAATTTTTTTTTTTTCTTTTTCTTGAGAAGGTATTTTTTTTTTCTTCTCAAGTTAACACCTTATGTTTAAGGTAGTTAATTGGTTTTTTAGAAAACGAATACGATTGTTTTCGTATGTACAAGTGCTAGATTTCATTGTTCAAAAGTCTAGATATATTTCATTGTTCAAAAGTCTAGATGTATATATATATATATATTGAAATAATCAATATTATAATAAATTTCATACTTTAGATGGTCACTGTCTTTCTTGGAAATGTTGGACTTCAGTTATTGAACAATGTATTTTTTTTTTAATTTTTTTTTATCTGAGATAGAATTATACTTTGATTTAATTTAAGTGTATATGTGTTATTTACAAATATAGAATCTAGTCAAGGGCGACTCAACACATTTTGGGGTCAAATGCAAATGTAAACTATATTGTTATTTAATATTTTATAAGAGATACATGAATTTAAAGATAAAATCTAACATTTTATATAATTTAATACATTAATTAGACTATTTTATAAATTTATTAAACATATAATTCTAAAAATATACTTGAACTTTAGCCTTTACCCCCCACATGCCACAAGTACTTATACTTGTAGAGTGACTATTAAGCCAAATGTGTGTGGTGGTAACAATGTATTTCAATAAGGAATTGGTCTTGAAAAACATTAATTCGAATTCAAATTTTGATGGAGAGAGGAAAGCAGAGTAAACTTTTTGGAAGATTAAAAATTTACACTCTTAAACTACTGCAAACATAATAAAACTCGTATCAATAAAATGTTGAACATTTAAAAAAGTATAATATTTTAAAAATAACTTTTATTTACAAAATTTTTGGGCCTTAATTAAAAATTTTACATTGTAATACAATGGACAAGCCGTTCTATACACCAATAAAAATGTCCCCCCCCCCCCCCCCCTTTAAGTGGGAGACCTTACTTTTTTTTTTTATAATTATTTTTTTTGCAATACTAAAAGATAAATAGATATAATATATTCTATTTTAGAATGCCTTCTTCTATTTCGGAGTCTTAAGTCATTGACTAAATGTTCTAATGGTTGAGCAGCCTCTAATGAGATGATATTATTCGAATCGTTTCTTATTAAAAAAGAAGAATCAAGATTAAATGAACTCTATGTGACCCTAGAGGTTACTGATGCAACTAAATTCAAGTGTGTTTGGCTATGTATATTTAAGGGTAAAATGTAAAGTTTACCCCTAAAGTTTGGGTTATTTGGATTTTACATTCTAATGTTTAAGAATTTGGATTTCTAACCCTAACGTTAGATACCTTTTTATTTTATTTTATTTTTATACAAGATAGAAATTCTACTTTAGCCTAATTTAGGTGTATAAATGTGTGTAACTCCTTCCTAGAGATTTGAACTCCGACCTTACCCCCCACATCCCATAAGCACTTATACTTGTGGAATGACCATCGTATCAAGGGTATTCAGTAGTGTTATATACCTCTTTAATTGTTAGCCCCCATGTTAAGTTTTTGTTGATGTGTCTATTAAGTGACACATCAGCTTGTCACCTATGTTAATTAAACCAATTAAATCATGACACATGCTATTAATTATTTCATATACCTAACTAAACTTTGAAGAAGACTTTGATATTGTTTTAATGCCTTGCGACATGGTGATATACATTCTCTCTCTTTTGGTCACTTAATTAAAAACACTTTGTCTTTCTCTAGCTCTCTCAAGAGCTTTTCTTTCTCTCATACTGTTAGGCAAGGTAACTATATTACCCATGCCTTAGCTTGTAGAAGACTAAGATTGTCTTTTCCGTTTTTTGTTTGGATGGAGGATGTTCCACCAAACATCAATAATATTGTTTTAGATAATTACTAGCTCATTAATTTATAAATGCATTGTCTTCTTCCTAAAAAAAAAAAAAAATAAATAATTGAAATAAATCTTTAAAAACAATTGAATTAAAATTTTTGTCTTTTCAAATTTTTATGAAATAAACAAATTGGGTGTTGTCCCCCAAAAATTAAAATTTTCTCTGGAAACAAACATCAACCAAAGAAACTCAGGAAAAAAAAAAAAAAACAGTTCAACAAAAAACCTCAAATCGAAGCTTTGCAATAAAAAATTCACCAAACACCGGGCATCACCGACGATGGCTCTTGAAAATGCTTCTCCTTCCTGCCTAACTCACTTGCTCTCCCTCTATCTAACTCGGTTCGACTGTGGCTTCTTCATTTTCCCCTCCTCAATCTTAATGCTCCATTAAAATCAGTGCCTAAGGAGGAACTAGAAGCCTGGGAAGGACAAATCCATGAAATAATGGTTGTTAAATTCGCAAATAGGTGCAAGTGGTGATGGTTGGGACTTGGGTGTTTGGATTTTAGCATGGGTTTGGTGATTTCAAGTGATGTGGGAACGAATATATATATGTTATGAAGGTGTAAGGTGTTGTATGATCTGGTCTGTGTGTGTGGTTAAGGGGTAAGAAATGGGTTTCGATCTGTTCAAAGATTTGATGTTGGGTTTAATTAAATATATTTTTTAACACAACTCAAGCATTTCATTAGAACAAAAACGCGATACTTACATCAAGGCTACAAATACAAACTTCAGTTCTAATTGGTTTTCAATTCATAGTACTGGCTGGAATGATACACCCTTGAAGAAAAGTGCAGAGTGATGTAAATTGCATACAGTGGGACTAATTCTTCATCTGATATTTTTATTTTTATTTTTTTTATTATATATATAAATATATATATATATATATATATATATATATTTTGAATGTTTGTTTCAAAAGAAAATTTTAGAATGCCCAGAATTATGGTAAAGGGAAAAAAATATTATTTCATATTATTTTCGTTTATGTGATTTGTATATTCTATAGTGTTCATTTTAATTTTTAATTTTTTAAGAGTTATTTAATTATGTGTAATTGTTAAATCTACGTGGCATGTTTTGATTGGAGCAATGGTCACATGTGGCATGCTAATGTGTCATTTAACAGACACATTAGCAAATAACTGACAGAAGGGGTAATAATCAAAACAAGATATAACAATAGGGTGTGAAGTTTAAATTCTGAAATTTTATTGTGTAAAATTCAAATATTCCCCAAACTTTAGGAGTGTATTTTGCACTTTACCCTATTTTAATATTGTTGCTTGACTAATTCTTAGCATTTGAATGAAAATATTGCTTGTTGGTCTTTCAAAATTTGAGAATTTAAGTTTGTGTTTATTTTATAGTTTGAAAACTATTAAGGCTAAAATGCAAATTATGCACTATGAGTTTCGTTGGAATTCATTTCAGTGCTTTAACTTTACTTTCATTCAATTGAGTAATTTAAATTACAAATTTATTTAATTTAGGTATTCCATCCAATTTTGTTAAAAAATTTACATTAAAAAAAATTAATTTCACATGAAAAAAAATCTATAAAATCTAAAAAAATATTTTATAGATTTTTTATGGTGAGATTTTTTTTTTTTATTGGTTAACTGCATGCTTAATGACAATTTTTTTAATAAAATTGGAAAAAAAAATCCAGAATTAAATAAATTTGAAATTTAGAAGACTTAATTAAACAGAAACAAAGTTAGAGGACTGAAATGAAATTCAGTTAAATTTAGAAAATACAATTTGCATTTTAGCCAAATATTAATTATGAAATTATCAATTCAACCATCCAACTTTATTGGACCAGACAACCGGAAATCGTTCCCCTTTTCATATGACGTATAACTCGATGTTCTGTGGTTTTCCTCAAAAAGGAAAGTAGAAGAATACACTGCAAAACTAACTTTTGAAAACCTAAGAAAAGAGCAAAGATGTTTGACCATATCTTCGTCATGGTATTTATATTATAAATTTATATATGATATTATCTGAATGTTACGGATGATTTGGATCAATATGAGAATACAATGATTGATTTGTATGGAAGCTAAATTGTGTTCGTGGTAAGGAGGTTGCATCAATTGCCAGAATGGGACTTTCGGGTCTTATGTCTTTTATATCCGAAAGAAGTGTGTTGGGTTTACGCCTATATATGTGCCATGATGATAAAAGAGGTTGCATTGAATTAAGTTCTTTAAGTTGTCGAACACAATCTTTTGCTTTAATCTGTAATTTTTTTTGACATGTGTTTCTGTTCGGATAAGTTATTTTAAAATGCGTGATTTTTAAAATGTGCATTTTAAATATTTTCAAAATCACACTTACGTATTTGGTAAAATTTTTAAAAAATAAATTTTTTTTTTTGTTGTTTTCGTCTAGTCACAATAATCATAACATTCTAGTAACACCCTTGATTTGTCATTTTTTTTTTGAATAAGATTTGTCATTTTTTCTAAAGCATATAATAATAATAATAATAATAATAATAACATCTTTATTTTATAGTGTAGTAAAGAACGAAGTACCCCACAATTTTTTATTCGTGTAAACTTATCTTTGTTTGATCGAACAAATTTATTGATTGAAAAAAGAAATTAAAGTAAATATGAGAAACCCATAAGCAATTGCCATGAAGCTAGCCGCGTCTCCACGCGACAATAATCCTATCATAATTAATTTTCGTTAAAAACCAGCGATTTTTAAAAAGCTATCCATCAGAACGCGTCTATCTGTCGGCAATTCCGGTCAACATAATTTATTGACTTTGAAAATAATGGTTCCGTTTGGATTTGGCTGAATGTTGCGTCTGCGTCCGCGTTTCAGCTTTTTTTTTTTTTTTTTTTTTTTTTTTTTTTTTTTTTCATTTCACGTGTTTTGCAGAAAGGCAGGGACATTAATACTGTAGCAGTACTGTATCAGTATTGTTCATACACTGTAGCAGTACTGTTTATGAGACCCACAGTCACTTTATTTATAAAAAAATATTAAAAATGGGTCTCACGACACTATTCACACATTTAAAAATTATTTTACTATAACGTTTTCAGTTTTCATTTTTCAGTATCAGTAACAATAAGTTCAATCTAAACGGACCCAAATGCCATTTATCAGGTTACGTTTCTGGCTTGACTTATGCATGTGATATGTTCATGAACCAAATCAATTCATGTAAATTACATGGCAGGGCACTTGAAGTGTCCGTAGGTGTAATTTTTGTTATTCATTGTGCGCACTTTTGAGTTCTGAGTACATAGATTTGTTTCCTAATTATAAAATCTTAATGAGTGGTTGAATTAAAGGAGTGTTTTTGATATACGTGTGGATGAAAAAGTGTGGATAAAAAATAGGGGCGGAGCTAGGATTTTTTGTTTGGGGGGGCCGAATTTTGGTATTAATATAGTTTCGAGTCAAGATAAACCATCCTACACATGCGTAAACGTACATACACAAATATAAACATTAATATTTTGATACTAGAGTAGCTCATAATTTATAAATATATTGTATATAAAATTAACAACTTTCAGATATATATATTCGCAAGATAATTTTTTAGGGAAATTTATCATCTTTTAAACTCCAATGAGTATACAAAAGCTGTCTAGTTTAATCTTAAACATGATGGGAATGGCGAGATTACATCCCCTAGACGAATCCAACACTCATGACGAAGTCGTCCTGAATGACGAAAAAACCAGTCATCACTGACGAGGATAGGGGAATCGTTCAACATAGTCAATCGATGACTTGGGCAATTACAAAGCCAGCTAGGCAGACTGTTGGGAGCCTATTAAAAGCCCCATTATTAGGCAGGAGGTGTTACTAAGAAAGGCATTAACGACCACAACGGCTAGCAACCAAAGCCACATATATAAAGCTCTCACATTGTCAACAGAAGGTACATACACACTCTAAGAAACACCCATTACTATCCTGCTTATCTATTTCATTTCACAAAGTGCTTTCCTATTCTAACTTTCGCATCGGAGGCGTTGTGGCAGGCACCACACCGGTGACCACCTTAGAAGATACATTCACGCCGACAGGAGGTTGGTTCCATCTGCCTATCTTGACTGATGAATTCACGCATCATCAGTTTGGCGCCATCTATGGGAAACGACATTTTCAGATTCATATTTGAAAGCGTAGTTTCCACCAATTTCTACATTCAGATGGAACCCAATCCAGATTCCGCAGCCTTGGTCCAGCAAGTTCAGGCTCTTGTAGCCACCATTGAAGAACTCACCAAACAAAATTAGGAAATGAATCTACGGCTTCAACAGTTTCAATAGGCTCAATTGGAGGAGAATCAATCCAGGGATAACGTTGAAGGAGAAGGGGATAGCCATAGGAGGAGCATTCATCAAAGGCCAACCATTCTGGACGAACAGAATTCAGACCTCCTTCGAGAGATGAGGAAGGAGATGGACGAACTGAGGAACGCCATCAAGGAAAAGATAGACTGAAGCATAGACAGAATGGTAAAGGCCACAAATTCACCCTTCACTGCGGTGGTACTCGAATGCCCCGTGCCGTCAAAGTTTCGTTTACCTCAGCTCGAACCGTTCGATGGACTCAGAGACCCTCAGGATCACCTTAATACCTTCAAGACGACGCTAGGTCTTCAACAACCACCTGACGAGATATTGTGTCGTTCCTTTCCCACCACTCTCAAAGGAGCTGCAAGGGAATGGTTCACAAAGTTGCCGACATCGTTCGTTGACAACTTTGAGCAATTGAGCAATGCCTTCTTGCGTCACTTCATAGGGGGGCAGCGTCCAAAGAGGCTAGCAGACCACTTTCTCACCATTAGACAGGGAGAGAAAGAAACCTTGAGGTCGTACGTGAAACGCTTTACTCGAGAGACTCTAGAGGTGGACGAAGCTGATGACAAGGTGCAGCTGACGACCTTCAAAGCGGGATTAAGATCCAGAGATCTCGTGGCTTCACTTGCGAAGAATCCAGCAAAGACGATGGCAGAGATGCTCCTGACAGCGTAGAAGTACATGAATGTTAAAGACATTTTAGCAGCCAAAAAGGATGCAGAGAAGCCAGGAGACAAGGGAAAGAAGGAAGATGAGCGTAGGGGTCAAAAAAGGGAGCACCCAGATCGTTGGAACTATGATGGGAACAGAAGAAAGGATGACAAAGGTCCTCAAACATTAAAATTTACTCCTCTAGTTATGCCTGTTGACAAAATTTTAACGCAGATTAAGGACGAGCACTATCTCAAATGGCCAAGGTCGTTACACTCATCCCCTAACGTCCGCGACAAGAACAAGTACTGCCGATTCCTCAAAGATCACGGCCACAACACAGAAGATTGTAGGGACCTAAAGGAGCAAATAAAGGAGTTGATACGGAAAGGGAAATTACAGAAATATGTGAAGAAGGGGGAATATAGCAAGTTCAGAGACGGCAATAAGAGCCAGCATGAGTCCTCTTACGGGAGTGACGATCGCCCATCCCATCCTCCACAGAATGTGATCGGGGAGATAAAGACGATTATAGGAGGGCCTTTCTCAGGAGGATCATTTAAATCCCTCAAGAAAGCGTACCAGAGGCAGGTGAATAGCGTCCACATGATACCGCCATTTAAGCAGCAACGAATCGACCGGGACATGTTCTTTAGTGAAGCGGATGCCAGAGCAGTGAAGTAGCCCCACAATGACCCTTTGGTTATAATGCTGAATATAGAGGGATTCAATACCAAAAGGATCCTCATGGACAACGGTAGCTCCGCCGACATCATCTACCTCCCTGCTTTCTAGCAGCTGAAGCTAGATCCAAAGAGACTGCGCTCATTTGATTCTCCCTTCGTCAGCTTCAGCAGAGACAGGGTATATCCCAAGGGCATAGTGACGTTGACAGTAATAGTGGGGGCCTACCCGATGCAGTTGACGCATCAGTTAGACTTCCTAGTGGTAGATTGCCCTTCATCTTAAAATGTCATTATTGGGAGGTCCACGCTTAACAAATGGAAAGCAGCCACGTCCACCTATTGTTTGAAGGTGAAATTCCCAACAGATAACGGTGTCGGCGAAGTAAAAGGATATCAAGTCTTAGCCAGGGAGTGTTATCAGGCCGTCCTGGCTGCGAAGGAGAACCATACATGGATGATTGAAGAGAAGGAAGAAGACAAAATGGAGGCTCTGGAAACAATAGAACTGGCTGAAGGAGAAGCAAACAAAATGACGAAGATAGGGACGACGCTAAGCCCTGAGATGAGAACAAAACTCATCCAATTCCTCAAAGAAAATCTAGATGTCTTCGCATGGAGACACGAGGACATGCCGGGCATAGCTCCTGAAGTCATCCAGCACAAGTTGAATGTGAACCCGGAAAGGAAACCCGTCCAGCAAAGACGGAGAGTCTTCGCCCCAGAACGAGACCAAGCAGTCGCCGATGAAGTTACCAAGTTGTTGACGGTAGGGTTCATCCGGGAGGTATACGATCCTGAATGGCTCGCAAACATCGTCCTTGTGAAGAAAGCAAATGGAAAATGGATAATGTACGTAGACTTCACAGACCTGAACAAAGCATGCCCGAAGGACAGTTTCCCCCTACCAAGAATAGACCAACTAGTGGACTCTACAGCCGGACATAAGTTACTAACGTTCATGGATGCCTTCTCGGGATATATCCAGATAAGGATGGCTAAAGAAGATCAAGAGAAAACTGCTTTCATCACGAGTTAAGGACTCTACTGTTACAAGGTGATGCCTTTTGGATTAAAGAATGCCGGGGCAACGTATCAGAGGCTAGTGAACAAAATGTTCAGCCAACAGATTGGTAGGAACATGGAAGTATACGTGGATGATATGCTCGTCAAGAGTAAGGAAGAGCTCACGCATCTGGACGACCTGAAGGAGACGTTTGCCACCCTCAAAAAATACCAGATGAGGCTGAACCCTAGTAAGTGCGTTTTTGGTGTAGCTTCAGGGAAATTTTTAGGATTCATGGTGTCTCAAAGAGGAATAGAAGCAAACCCGGAGAAAGTGCAAGCCATAATCAACATGGAATCGCCTAGAACCGTCAAGGAAGTCCAGAAGCTCACAGGAAGGATTGCAGCTTTAAATAGGTTCGTCTCTAGGGCTACGGACAAGTGCCTACCATTTTTCAAGACCTTAAATCAGGCTTTCGCCTGGACCGACGAATGTTAAGCAGCATTCCAAGAACTCAAATGTTACCTGAATAGTCCGCCCCTCTTAAGCCCGTCCAAAGAAGGGGAAAACCTATATTTGTACCTGGCAGTGTCAGCTTCAACAGTGAGAGTGCAGCCTTGATTAGAGAAGAAGGCAAGAAGCAGCTCCCAATTTACTACGTCAGCCAAGCTTTCCAAGGGGCTGAGTCCAGGTATCCACGGATTGAAAAGCTCACGTTTGCGCTAATAATAGCCTCACACAAGCTAAGGCAATACTTTCAGGCGAATCCCATCCTGGTGATGACGGACCAACTAATCAAAAAGTTTATGAACAAACTTGAGGCAATAGGAAGAATGGTCTAGTGGGCAATTGAACTCAGTTAATTTGACATTGAGTACCATCCCAGAACGGCAATCAAAGTGCAAGCTTTGGCAGACTTCATCGCAGAGTTCACCTCCCCGGACGAGGACAGCCTCATCGACGAAGTCGAGCGATGGACGATACAAATTGATGGTTCGTCAGCCCAAAGGAGGGGGGGAGTAGGGGTCGTCATAACCACCCTTGACGGAGAAATACTCAAGTATGGAGTTCAACTGAAATTTTCGGCCACCAACAACGAAGCTGAATATGAAGGGATACTGACGGGATTGAGGCTCGGAAAGGCGCTTGGAGCTAAGAACCTGTTAGTCCAAAATGATTCAAAACTAGTGATCTGGCAAGTCAAGGGGGAGTACGAAGTAAAGGAAGAGAGAATGCAGAAATACCTCAGGCTGACGAAACATCTGATTCAGGGGTTCGATGCGGTGGAGTTCGTACAGATCCTAAGAAGTCAGAATATGGGGGCAGACGAAGTCTTGAAGCTAGCATCGTCAGAAGAGGGGGAGATTAGCATGGACTTGGCGATGGAAGTCCAGAAACACCCCAGCATTGAAGAAGCCCCAACATTCACAGTCCAGAGCATAAACAGCTGGATGACACCAATAATATCTTTCCTCCAGGACGGGCACTTCCCTCATAATACAGAAGAAGCTAAAAAGATCAGGAAGAGAGCGGCCAGATTTACAATCCTCAATGACACCTTATACAAGACAGGCTTTTCCATGCCTTACTTGAAATGTGTCGACGAAGAAAAAGCCGGATACATATTGGAAGAAATCCATGGAGGAATTTACAGTGACCACGGCGGCCCAAGATCCTCGGTAAACAAGGTAATACGAACATGTTATTTCTGGCCTACTATGTAGGTGGATGCAGTGGAGCTCGTGAAGAAGTGTGACAAGTGCCAACGATACGGGAATATCCAGCGTCTTCTAGCAGAGAGACTGACGATAATAGCCTCCCCGTGGCCATTCGCACAATGGGGAATTGACATCGTCGGTCCACTACCCCAAGGTAAAGGTCAGGTAAAATTCCTACTAGTTGCTATTGATTACTTCACAAAGTGGGTTGAAGCAGAGGCTCTGGCAACTATCATCGAGGCAAAAATTCGAAGTTTTGTGTGGAAGAATATAATCTACAGGTTCAAGATTCCACTGGCGATTATAACAGACAATGGGAGACAGTTTGACAGCCAAGGCTTTAGGGACTTCTGTTCAAACCTTGGAATCAAGAACCAATTCTTGTCCCCAGGGCATTCCTAGGCAAATGGACAGACGGAAGTAACAAATCGGGCGCTGCTCAAGATTATCAAAGCTAAGCTGGACGACGCGAAGGGCGCTTGGCCAGAAGAATTACCAAATGTCCTGTGGGCTTACAAAACCACGACAAGAACCCTAACAGGAGAAACCCCTTCAGGCTTACCTACGGCACTGAAGCAGTAATCCCGGTCGAAGTAGGAGTAACAAGCACCAGGCGAGATGCATTCAACGAAGAGTGCAATGACGATGAACTGCGAGTTAACCTAGATTGTTTGGACGAAGTAAGAGACAAAGCTTCCAGCAAGATGACAAAGTACCAGCTGAAGATGGCCGAATACTACAATAAGAGGGTTAAACTCAGACGACTAGACATAGGTGATCTCGTCCTGCGCAAGATCACAACAGTGACTAAAGACCCTGCCCAAGGAAAGCTGGGTCCCACATGGGAAGTGCCTTACCGAGTTGTTCACTACTCAAGGCAAGGTAGTTATCACCTGGAAACCAGGACGGACAGAGACTCCCTCGGCCATGGAACATTGAGCATTTAAAGAAGTACCACCAATAGATGTAACAAACAAATATATTCATTTCTGAAATTAATAAAAGAATTATTTATCTAATGTCTTTGTGTAAGTAGGTCTAGTCAACTGTACAACATAAAAAGGCTAAGTAACAAGATTCCGCCTTGACGGATGTAAGTTACTGACGAGGCCACAAACATGGCAAAATCCCTTGAAAGGGTGAAAGTCAAAAGGCTAAGTAACAAGATTCCGCCTCGACGGATGTAAGTTACTAACGAAGCCACAAACATGAAAAAATCCCTTGAAAGGGTGTAAGTCAAAAAGCTAAGTAACAAGAATCCGCCCTGACGAATGTAAGTTACTGACGAATCCACAGACATGACAAAATCCCTTGAAAGGGCGTAAGTTAAAAGGCTAAGTAATAAGATTCCACCTTGACAGATATAAGTTACTGACGAAGCCACGAACATTACAAAAACCCCTTAAATGGGTGTTAGTCAAGTGACAAGACTCCGTCTTGACGGGTGTAAACCACTGACGTAGGCACAATCCCTTAGTGGGCGCAAGTGACAAGATTCCACCTGACGGATGCAGGTTACCGACGGATCCACAAAAAAAAAGAAAAAGAAAAAGAAAAGACAAGAACCTTGCAACAAATCAAAATAAAGCTTAGGTTGTATCCAAGCTCCTCTGAAGGATTGCGAGTTGCAGACTAAGTAGCAGATCAGTGACTAAAGGAGGGAAAGGGTCATAGCTAAAAGTTTTGCTAAGTGCAAGATACGGACGAGCGCAAAACACCATAAACGTGTCAGGTGCCAACAAAGTACAATTACATAAGCAAGTCCGGGCATCAGTGGGAGCGTCACCAGAAGGATTGTCAATGGCAGGGGCGTCACCAGAAGGAGCGTTATCACCAGGAGTCTTCTCAGGGGCATCACCTTCAGGGGCCGAAGACTGGGCAGCCTTGTCCATCGCCATCTCTTAA
Source organism: Quercus lobata (assembly GCF_001633185.2). Taxonomy (NCBI): domain Eukaryota; kingdom Viridiplantae; phylum Streptophyta; class Magnoliopsida; order Fagales; family Fagaceae; genus Quercus; species Quercus lobata. Next base: position 21,243,430 of record NC_044913.1, on the reverse strand, counting down.
TCCACCAATTCAAGATCCAGGTTCGGCAGGTCAACTCCAGTAGGATGCTTGACGAGGTACCTCTGCAGAAGCTCGAAGCCCTTAAAATACCAACTAAAGAGCACTGTGGCGTACTCCTCAGTTTGCTGGAAGGCCTCGATGGACCTAGTGGCAATGGTTTTGAGCTTTTCTTTGGCCACTTGAAGCTGGTCGTCCTTCTCTAAGTTTAGCTGACGCTCAACCCTAAGATCGGCATTCAAGGCCTTGACGTTTTCCTTCAAAGTGGCAGCTTCGTCCATTGAATCAACAAGCTTCTTCTTTATCGTGGAGTTCTCCTTCTCCAAAGCCTCCATCCTGGATGCTAGAGATGCCACCTTAGCCTCTTGGGTAAGAAATTCAGAAGCAAGGTGGAGATTCTCCCCCAACACCTGATGAAGGAAACTGAGTCTGTCAGTTAAAAAAAAAAAAAAGGGAACAAAGAAAGTACAGAAGTATTTTACCTGGACGATCCTATGTACGTGTTAACTCACAACTACGTTGAGTGGCACCCCAGAAAAGACCTTGAGGTCCTCAGCACTCACGACCTCGTGTGCCCGTTCCACGGCCATACCCTCGTCATCCCAGACGGTAGAACCAACTCTCTCCTTTTCCTTTTCCTTACCCGACACTCGCTGCCTATTCGAGGAAGGAGTAGGGATCTTTTCAACCGATGTAGCCGGAGAAGCTGTCCTTACATTCTCAACTCCGGAGACGATGGGAGTGGCGTTTGTAGGCGGGAGAACGGACGGACCCTTCCCCGTGACGCGGACCCCCTTCTTCCCAATGTTCGACAAAGGCTCGTCCTTCTTGGACCTCATCTTGGGGTACATGTCCTTATTGAACCTGGTCGTCATCTCTACAAAAAAAAAAAAAAAAAAAAAAAATCATTTAGAGATCCAAGCACACAAGAGAAAATCAATACTGATGAAGTCAATACTTACTCTTTTTTCCCTCAATGTTGATGTTGCGCAAGACGTAGGGAGATGGGTCCAGGCCTAGGCAATAGAATGCAAGCGTTTGTGGATCTACAAGGTCCTCCCAACTTTCAATCGTCTTGGCGTACTTTATCGCCTTTTCAACACAATCTTGGTATTTGCTTTTTAACTTGGGCCATCTCTTAACTGCCAAAGAAACAACTAAAGGGTTTAGAGACGACCACATAAGCAAAATGAAAATTAACAGACGAGGAGAAACATTGACGCACCTAAGTTTGGGGTTCCCCACCGACGGAGCAACCTTGCGATATCACCCCAAGCCTCGCTAGAAGGGGTCTCAAAATCGTCCCCGAACACGAAAAAGAAACGGGACTTTCAATACCTGAATGACGAGGGTAAACCCTTGACGATCCTAGTCCTCCTCGCCCAAGGTACTAACTCATAATATCCATACTCTTTTGACTCTTTTAGACGGTAAAGGTAGACGAGCTCACTCACCTTGATCATATACCCGTTAGCGGCCAACCATATCTCCATACAGTTGATCACTATCCTCCATGAATTGGGCATAAGTTGCCCGGGAGCAATACCAAAGTAACCCAAAAGTTCCATCACCAACAGATGGACGGGTAGCCTAAGCCCACAAGTGAAAGTATCCTCGTAGAAGCATACCTCACCAGGGAAGAAGTGGTAGGCCCGATCCTCACTACCGGGCCGACGAACACGAGCTTGTTCAGGAAATTGAAATCTATCCTTAAACCTAGCTACAGTATCAGCGTCCAGCCCACATGCCTCCTCGAGGGCGTAAAAAGCCCTAACTGGACGAGGGGCAGAGACGGCTGTATCGCCCTCCACTGGGCCATCGCTAGACGACAACCCAGTTTCGAGTTCGCTAGATCTCACCTCCGACATCCTCTTCGTTTCACCCTCAAACCAAGCAAGTGATTGGCCTAATATTGGAGATAGCTCCCCTAAAACCACACTCAACCCACAACCTTCAAAAATAAAGTCCCCAACCAAAGGGAAAAAGTCACCGGAAACACCCAAAGCCGCCCCTAAGCGAGCAAAAAAGAAAGAGACCGAGGGGCAAGCTACCCAACTTCAGAAGAACTGACCATGAAAAGGGGAATAAAATCCTAAAAACCCGAAAATCAAACACAACAACAACAAAGTAAAGGGCAAAGAAAAAATTAGGACCTCATAAAAGATTATGAAGGAAAGGGGAATAGAAGAGGAAGAAAAGAGGAACGTACCTTGAAGAATGAACGATTGAATCCAGAAAAATTTGAAAGATATCGCTGGAGCAGAGTCGGAGCGATCGCAAGAATAAACGGGAAAAATAAAACTCAGAGCAAATGATTAAAGTGAAGGAAAGGAAAGTTTTGAAACCAAGACCCAAGAAAACTGAAAAATAGCGGGAAACCCAAGGGTCATGCCATTAACTTCACTGATCAGTACGCGCCACGTGGCCACATTGCGTGTAGCGTCGCCACTACGCATTAAATTCCGAGCAAAACCCTAAGAGTCATAGACAGCTCAGGAAAACTTTTCATCTTATATGGTCCTCATGACACGTCATAGACGACCACAGAACCTGGGGGGCAACTGATGGGAATGACGAGATTACATCCCCTAGATGAATCCAACACTCATGACGAAGTCGTCCTGAATGACGAAGTCGTCCTGAATGACGAAGAAATCAGTCATCACTGACGAGGATAGGGGAATCATTCAACATAGTCAATTGATGACTTGGGCAGTTACAAAGCCAGCCAGGCAGACCGTTGGGAGCCTATTAAAAGCCCCATTATTAGGTAGGAGGCGTTACTAAGAAAGGCATTAATGACCACAACGGCTAGCAACCAAAGCCACATATATAAAGCCCACACATTGTCAACAGAAGGTACATACACACTCTAAGAAACACCCATTACTATCCTGCTTATCTATTTCATTTCACAAAGTGCTTTCCTATTCTAACTTTCGCATCGGAGGCGTTGTGGCAGGCACCACACCGGTGACCATCTTAGAAGATACATTCATGTTGATAGGAGGTTGGTTCCATCTGCCTATCTCGACTGACGAATTCACGCTTCATCAAAACATGTACAAAAAAACGAATTAGAGAAAACAAAAACTACCTTGTCTCTTTAACTACTAGACCAATTGACAAATTCTATTGGTTTTTAAAAGTATTATTGGACTAACTGAAACATTTGGGGGGGGGGGGCAACTTCTATTTTTGTAGCTAAATATTTAAATTTTTAATACTTATACATAATATAAAATAATTTTTTAAAATTTGGGGGGGGGGGGCATGCTATAGCTCTGCCCCTGATGAAAAAGTGTGTTGAAATGTGTGTAAGTGTGTTTGAAATGTGAAATAGTGAGTTAGAACTCACAAAACAAACGGGCCTTTAGTTTGCCTACTAGTTCTCCGCAACAAAACAGATAATTAAGGGGTGTTAATTTTTTTTTATGATTTATTTATTTATTTTTTATAATCAAACTGCTTAAATTTCTGAAATAGTTTTTAATTCAATTGTGTGAGTTTTGCTTTTATCTTTGTAGTTTTGCTGATTGGTTTTGGAGTCTTTTAAGAAAATCAAGTACCTTGACTTGTGTTGGGGTGTGCTTGAGTTTGTTTGAAAAATTTATTCAATTGAGGCTGAAAAATTGACCACTCATGTTTTTTTAATTAGTCACTGTTTCGTTTTGTAATTAGTTTGTTTGAAAAATGGATCACACCTACACCAAGTAGGAGATGATATCTCATGCGCTAGACTTATGTCTCACTGATACGTGGGATTCACAAATATCAATGCAGTTGGATGATATGTTATGTCTCACTTGTTCTAAATTTACATGACATGTTCTCCAACTAAGAGCATCCATACTACTACTTCTAAAATCTTCTAAATTTACACAATTTTTCATCAAAATTGCCCACATCAGTGGGTGAAAAAATGTGCATATTTGCACATTTGCTATAGTAACTATGCAAATATACATGGTTACTTGTATAATAATATTTTTTAATTTTTTTTTATCTCTCCATTTTTTTTATTATTATTATTTTTATCTCTCCTCCAGACTATGAACACCGTCCTCCATTAGCAGTCATGAGCACTTCTTCCTCAGCCCCAAAAATCACATAACAGGAAGTGCAGTCCGACAATACTCCTAACTCGGCTATAACAATCCTTTCAACTATAGAAATCACCAAAGAGGAAGCAAATCCAGTGATCATAACCAGAGGAACTTATGATGGTGAGATCTCCTTTGGGAGCAGCTGGAAAGAACTAGAAAGTAGTAGGGGCACAAGAGAAATCACTTCAATCACCGAAGAAGATGCCTCCGACATGAAACCCAACGGAACCGCTACAGTCGCCGATCTACTGCCATTGTTGCCGCTGATCTGCTGCCATCGATCTGCTGTGGCTCTGCTGCCGGATCTACCGCCGTGTGTGAGTGTTTGAGAGAGGAAGATAGTTAAGGGAGGAATGAGAGGGAGACTTTTGGATTGGACTGATAAAAGATACGGTAACTCTGAGAATTAAAAAATAAGTAATAAAAAAGAGAGAGCTATTAATAAATAAGTAATAAAAAAGAATAAAAATATTATTTAAATAGAGTATATTGTAAAATAGATGAACTGATGCGGGTATTTTGAAAAAGTGATAGTGTAAAATAGAAAAAGTAGGTTTTTAGTATAAAATAAACGGAAAAATTTGGCCGAACTGATGTGATTACTCTAATAAACCTTATATAGTTCATGTTAGGCTGTTTATATTGGACACGGTTGCTTAACCAAGTCTTAGCCTTGAATAAAAATATTGCCTTTTGCACTTTTCAAAAATTGAGAATTCTTGTGTTCATTTTATAATTAAAAAAAAAAATTAACTAAATCAATTATAATATTTCTATTGGAAAACTTGGAATAGCACCCTTTTTTTGGGTTATTGACGTTGTAAAACTAAGTTTTGAAAGGCTAACCAAAAAAAAAAAAAAAGAAAAAACCTATCGCACACAATGTGTTACTGTGTTATACACACACTGTTTAACACACTGTTACTTTTAAGTTTAGCGTACCCTTTTTTTTTTGTTGGTAAAATGGAATTATCATTAAGAAAGACTAACGAGAAAGCAACAGCTCAAGACAAGGCCAGTTGACAACCATCCCCTAACAATCAGCCATAACAAGAAGCACCAAGTCTACAGGCGGACAAGAATAGGAATGAAATCTAAAGATTGACAACTACCTAAGTTAGCTAATCGATCAGCACACTTATTAGCTTCACGATAGATATGTTTGATGCTTAGGTGGGGAATCTGTGTAGCTAGTCGTCTACAGTCATCAAATAGCGAGGAGACTATAGTATTAGCATATGAAGGATTTTTGAGAGCATCAACAAGAGCTTTGGCATCAAGCTCAACCATAATAGCATTCAAGTTTAGCTGATTACAGAGGAGGAGACCATCACGCAGGGCCCACGTTTCAGCTAAGAAGCTGTTAGCTTTACTGATTTTTCTAGTGAAGCCCATGATCCAATTGCCTTGATCATCTCTAATCAGTCCTCCTCCTCCTCCAGCAGTCCTTGAAGCAACATCCGCAGACCCATCAGTATTGAGCTTGACCCAACCCGTGTTTGGCTTTTTCCATTTGATTTGTCTGATTACCATTCGGTTGTTGCACCTTGGCTGAGTAACACAGAGCACAAATTCCATTGCTTGCCTAATTATGAAATTGGTAATGTTTGGGTTGACTCCTCTGTTGTTGAAGACAACTTGATTCCTTTGCTTCTACAATGACCATATGGCAAACGAAAAAAGGGAATGCCAGGGAACACCTTTGACAATGTGAGAAGACTTTGAACTAGCATTAGAAGTTAGCCAAATTTTAAAGTCTTAAGAAAAAAAAAATTAGCATTGAAGTTGTGAGACCCCAACTGTTGCCACATCGGTTTCACTAGGTGACAGTCACGAAGGGCATGGGAAATAGATTCAGGTTGCTCTAAGCACAAGGGGCACGAAATGTCTAAAGAAATATCTTTTTTGGCTAAGCACTCCTTGACACCAATGTTGTTATGCATGCACCTCTAGATGAACATTTGGATTCTAGGCAAGGTCTGGAGCTTCCAAATCCATGAACCTGAGAAGGAATCAACTTCCATTTGATCTATGGCTAAGAGGTAAGCACTCTTCATATCAAAACTTCCCTTTGCAGAAAACTTCCAAGCCAATTTATCACTACTTCTACCAACTACCGGCAATGGGACCGCTTGAATGTCAGCTTTAATTTTTGAGGGAATTTCAAATGGTATGGCAGCCTAGTTCCAACCATATGGTGCATGGAGATCCTTCAAAGTGAGGCTGCACGAAATGTCTAAAGAAATACCTCTTTTGGTTAAGCACTCCTTGACACCAATGTTGTTGTGCATGCACCTCTAGATGAACATTTGGATTCTAGGCAAGGTCTAGAGCTTCCAAATCCATGAACCTGAGAAGGAATCAGCTTCCATTTGATCTGTGGCTAAGAGGTAAGCACTCTTCATACCAAAACTTCCCTTTGCAGAAAACTTCCAAGCCAATTTATCACTACTTCTAGCAACTACTGGTAATGGGACCGCTTGAATGTCAGCTTTAATTTTTGA